>NC_036449.1:15137313-15442746 GCF_002775205.1 Xiphophorus maculatus
TATTTTTTTTTTTTTTGTGGAAACTGTGAAACAAAAACAGCTCTCAACTTTTACCAATCTATACTTTGCATAAATGTGGGTGGACCTTCCACTAATTGCATACTACCTCATTTAAATGGAGTTTAATGGCACTTGTGTTTTCGCTTGGTTTGCACACATTTGGCATCCAGAAACAGCTTTGTACATTTGCCCATGAGGGTATAACCTTATATTTGCTCAGCAGAGCTGTCATGCTCCTCCCTGCTTTCTAACTGAAGTTTTATAACATTCTTACATTAATTAGAGAATGTATGATACATTTATCTTTTCTTTAGTTTGGAATCAGTTTTTTTTTCAAAATATTGATGCATCCTCATACAGTTAACCATACCTACTGCACATTGATGCTTGATATATTCTGAAATGCAGTTTATTTTATAGTCTAATTCAGGTGTCTACCTACTGTTGTTGAAAATTGCTTCTTTAGAATTGTGGTGCAGTGCAAGCCACACAATTAGTACTGAAGTAATTGGCATATTAAGATCCTTGCAAGTATCACAGGCTGTTTGCAAATCACAGTGTAAACAAACAGAAGAGCTTTTTCAAAGGCTCTGAATCCAGCATAATTAGAAAAGAAATGGAGCCAGAGCCAAATGTTTTTTTTTTTTTCAAACCCTATTCAACTGACATTTACTGTTCCTGGAAAAAATGAAAATTTGAACAGCTCTTTCTGTTTCTTTCTGTTTGTTTGCTCGGTTGTTTTGTTTCCTGTATGATCTTGCTACCTTATCTTGTTTTCTTTTTCTAATTAAAGTGTATTAAGATCTTATCTTTTTGTGTACAAGGGTGGGGTAACTAAAGTTGCAAACTTTTAAGTGAACTAGCCTCCTTTTTTGGTTTGTGTGCAGAATAAATAAACAGCCAAGGAAGTCAGAGGCATCACGTTAGAAGTCATTGTTTCCGTAGTGTCCAAATGACAGGATGACCTTGTTTAGTTACAAGGTAATTTTTAGTCATTATGACAGCCTGCTGGTGAGGTCCTGTCCTGGGAGGTCTGTGGACAGAGAAACATGTCTCTGCTTCCAGATCTGGAAATTACTCAGTGGGGAGTTGGTGGTTTGGTGATGTCTTGTTCCCTATTCATGACTTTCAAACTCAGATCTGCTACTGTAGAGAACATTTCACATTAATACTTGGAGTATTTGGGTCTTGTTGTGCCGTGGCAAGAGACTACCTATGAGTTCATATATATATATATATACATATATATATATATATATATATATATATATATATTAAAGAAACATAATTTAAAGCACTTTAATTCTGTTTATTGCAACTCACTCAGCTAACCTTGTGCAAAATCAAGCTAATTTGAAGTCCATTCTGTTCACATTCTTTCAGGATTATGAACGCAACATGCTTTTTAAAGCTGTCATTTATGATGCATGAAAGAGATGGGAGGTAATGAGAAGAGTCTTGTGTTTTACAAGCCCTTCCGGCTTTTGTCCAGCCAATTTAATAAACCTCTATCCTTCCTGCAGCAGGTGTGCTGGGCTTGCAGTGTTTTTTTATTTTTATTTTTATTAAATCAACAACTCATCAGCACTTTCTGCTGTTTGTTTACTCGATCAAGTGGATCTGCATAAAAATTCAATTTGCATCAAAAAGCAGTCATGATTGTAATGAGTGATAGGGGAACAGAATAAGTAACCTTTTTGGCTGTTTGTCATACTGGTTTATTTGAAATAGCCTCCAGCTGTATGAGCGTACTAACCTCAAACCTGTTCAAGCAAACAAATCCTTACATTTTAGATCCTTCATCCAGATGAATGTTATATTGGCAGGATGGTAAATGGAAAACCATTGCTGGTAGAAAGCCAAAAGAAGTTCTGTTTGCAATTTGCTACAAAATGAGATCAAAACAACTTTTTTGGCTTGCATGTAAAATATTATGTTTGGTTGAAAACTCACACTGCACATTACCCTGAACATAATCTTTGCTGTGAAACTTGGTGTTGGCACCGATGTGTTGCCGGGAAGCTTTTACTTTAGCAGGAACAGCGGAACTGGTCACAGTTGATGGGGGTGGGGGAGAGAAAAAGTAGACAGATCTAAATAGAGCAACATTTTGACAGCAAACCTGTTAGAAATGTTTCCAGTTTTATTCAAAGAAGAGCAGAAACATGAAACCCATTCATTTGGCTGACAAATGTTTATGTTTTAGTAACTTGAGCCAAATATGTGGTGTTTATCTTGATCAATAGCTTGTTTTACCCATGCATGAATAGTTCTGTATACCCCTAACTGGGTTGGCAAAGTATTTAAGTATTTAAAGAATTCCTACAAAAGAGCAGAAGCAGACTTTTTCCAACGTTTCTTTTCTTTTTTTTTCAGTGTAAGCTAGTGGAGCTCAACACATCTATAACTTGAGAACCCACCAGAGGCTTGGGAAGACAATAAAAAGAAAGCCTATTAACCAATTTTCTAACCTTTGCTCTGCTTGAAAAGCACTTTTCAGATCGGGGCAGGACAAATTCACATAAAATAAATCCAACTAATTATGCAAGGGTTGTAGAAATAAAGAGAAAGGCAATTTACATAACTGAGATGAGACGCACCCTGATAGCATTGTCTTTGGGGACCCACATGAAACCATTTTCCTTATCGTTTTCTAGAATAGTTGTTTTTTTCCCCTTATGGTAGTGATAGTGGACTGCTTAATACTCTTGTGCTCAATTGTAAAAGTATTCATTTGCATTTATTTTATTTTCCATATTACACATGATAAAACCAAAAATCTTCAGTTACAGGCCATCATGTGATAGACACATAAACTCAGCACTAAGGTGTAGAATAAAATGAATACAAATCTGACATATGTGCTGTGCATTTGAGTTCTGCCCCTTCGCCCTGAGATTCAGTGCAACCAGTTGCCTGTGGAAGTCCTTTAATTTTTCAATAAACTATCCATCCAGGACAAATACAGTTTTTCTGTGAAAGCCTCTGAGTTATTGGAGAAAACTGGATGGCAAACAGCACCTGAAGACAAAGGGATGTTGTAGAAACATTAGGGGTGAGGTTCTGGAAAGTTTGAAGCAGAATTAGATGAAATAAAAACTATTTCTCCAGCTTGAAACATTTATAGAGCATCTACTGAGACATTGTGGTCCGCCTACACTAAAAGGCTAGGCAAGAAGACCATAAATAAGGAATTCTGAACGATCTAGAGAGATCCAAAGGTCAGTTGTGATGCTCTGCAGGTCAAATATTACCACTACTAACAAATCTGGCTGGGAGAGCTATTATATGAATACTTCTGTTGACACAAAGCCATAAGGAATTTGGTTTAAAGCTTTACCACAAGTTGGGGACACAGCATACATTCGGAAGAAGGCATCCTGTTCAAGCAAGACCAAAATTAAACTGTTTAGTTTACATGCAGAGCGCTATGAGTGCTGGTATGCTACTGCACACCACCCTGATTGTACATATTGCCTCTACTTTTCATAAAATTCCAATAAAAATACCTTCAAATTTGTGGGATCCTGCAAGACACTGTCTCTGTTCCATTGCATCTATCCTTTTATCACATCCATTACTAATCGTATGTGTGTCAGTCCACACCCTTTGACTCATCCCTATAACCTGTTTTTTTTTTCCCCCACTGTGACAGATGCCATGCTGTTGGTGGCGCAGAGGCTAGAAGGGCCTTTCAACATTCAATCTGTCATGGATCCTATTGATGTCAAGATTTCAGAGGCCATCATGAATATGCAAGATAATAGTGCCCAGGTTTCTTTCAGGGTAAGTCAAATATACTCCACGGAAGAATAGAAGCTGCTCCGTACACATTCTGATGAGGTCCACTCATATTTTCTCAACAAAAAAGCAGTTTGCTCGTCATGCAGGATTGTGTCTAAGGTGTGTACAACACATTCTAATTATGCCAATTTAGGTTCTGAATTATATGTTTCACATTGGTCAGATAATCATAGTTTAGCTAACAGTATTTAATGTGTTTCCTGTGTTTTACTGCATTTCTCCTTGCCCACAAAACTGCAGTTAGGAAGGGAAAAAATGTAGGTGGTTGTGAGGAATATTGTTTCTGCCTACACCGATTTAGATGCCAGTCCCCATTCAGAGCTCAACGCTCTATTGGCTGCCTCATTCAACAGATGCAGTTTTGTTGACGGTTTAACTAGATCTGTGGTGTTTTCCCCAAAGCCTGTAAAAACTAAGCCCTTCCAGCTTAAATAGCGTTGACCACAGCTCTTAACTCTCTGACTTATCAGTGCGGTTTCCTCAGCTTTGACACATAGCACCGTCACTCTGGTGGTGTGGACTGAATGATTCAGGAGACTTTAAAAAATGCTGCATGTTTTCTCCTATTTTCAGCATCCACAGCCATTCAGACCGCTGCCAGCTGTGTGCCCGTGTATTTGTAATTGCAGGTTTTCCAAGGCTGTGGCCAGCCGAAACTTGCAGAAATCTCGAGGTCTGCTCGTGATACTTCGGATGTGTTCAGCGCCCGCTTCAGGCCCTACAACCCAGAGGAGCCGCCCACCACTGCAGCTGGCACAAGCTTGGACAAGCTGGTAAGGACATGAGGTGAAACACTGCCATTTTCAACCAGAACATCGTAAACATCATTTGTCTTTCTGCCTCGACACTGTTGATTAAAGCAGGTGATTTGCCATCGTAAGCCCTTGGAGCCGGAAATTAATTCTTTTGGCTTGTCCTCTATTCAGCCCCATCTATCGATTTTTGTTTGTTAACAAACCAACGGCTTTACCCCGAGAGGGCAGCGAAGGGTGGGATGTGCCCTTCTTGTGATTGTGTACTTTGCAAACAGAAGAGTAAAGGATAAACAATGATGGATAGATTTTGTGAGGCTGACCAAAATATTTCTTGCTTTAGAGCATACCTCTATTTCCAGTCAGATTGTCTCCGTGTTTGTTCATCTTGATGTTGTTACAGGAGTATCCATCTCAAGTAACCTTGCAATCTAAAATGTTGAGTCATGTTAAAGGTTAACAAGAGGGTTGGAGTCCAATTTAGCTCTGACAAAGCTCCCATCTTGAGGCTTATTTCGAGCCATACTTTGTCAACTCCTTTCAAATATTCAATATTGGTGTCTGTAGATATTCACAGAGCCTTAAAGTTTTCAAACCCTCTTTCCACTTTTGTCATTTTCTAACATAATAATAATATTATAAGCACTTTCAAACAAATCAATGAACATTAACAAAGTGATAAAAAAACTGCAGTTAAAAACAGATATAAAAACAAGATAAGAAAACAAAACATGGAAATAGACATGAAAACATATAGGACTGAGTGAATAAGTGGATTTCTCACTTCACTTTAAAACTCTCCACACAACATGCAACCACAAGCCTGGTAAAAACCAGACCCTTGTCCTATGCGATTTGCTTTGTGCAGAGGGTCTAGGCTGTTGACTGTGGAGAAGCAATTGTTTCCTGGAGGCGTGGACTCTATTGAAGTTTTAAATTTATCCCTAAAGCTGGAAGGAATTTTGGAAAATAGGGTTGGAATTAGGGTTTAGGCCAATTGAGTAATGGGTTTTATGTAGCGATTTTATTTAGTGATATCAGATTAAAAGGGGCTAAATACAAATTCATGACTTCTTTGTAAGAAATGTTGAAAATTGTGTATCCTTTTTTCCTATTTCACAATTATGCTCTGTTTTGTGGTGATCTTTCATAAAAAGAAATCCCAATATAATCCATTAGACTTTGTGGTTTTAACAACACAATAAAAAAGACAAACTAAGGCGCTGTATTTGAAAAATTAATTATCCACTTTTGATAAAAAAATTATTGGTATGTTTTTTATATTACATCCTCAAAACAAAATATGCCATGTTCTTGATAAGCTATTTATTGGTTGCATATCTGGGAAAGTTGCTGTTTTAACAATAATTATGGATTTTTGCAGTAACATTCTCACACATTAAATACTTTGATGCAGTATTAATTGTATGCTGTTGTTCATTTTGATTGATTACAAAGCATTTTTGATCTCTCTTATGCAGAAGAAGCCTTTATTTAAAGCTGTTTGTGCTCATCAATTGATTCTTCCATCCACACCTAATTAAATTAATAAGGATTTTTCTGTGTTTCTGCCTTTTTGCTGCAAACCAGAGGATGGTTTGGAGGACGATGCAATTCAGTGTAAGATTCAATATTTGTTGTACTTACTCTCTTTTTGCTTGGTCTGTTGTTTTGTGGTGTTGTTTTGTGATTTAAGGCTGGAAGGGAAAACAGCCTTTTTTATTTAGCATATTCTGAGAGCTTCAAACTCTATTTTCAGTATATCCAACCAATAATAAATATGATCTGTTGTCACAGTCATATTTTCATCTCACTGGATTCACATATGCCTGCATATGACATATTTTATATGAGCTATATGAAGAAAAAATACACTTAATCTAAGCTTTCAAAACAAGCAGATCTTGTTTGACACATCTGGCCTGCAGTTATTATTGAAGTCCATTTTACGCTCCTGTCATCCCTCAAGCCAACTCAACTCCTGGAGAAACAAATCAGGATATTACCCACTGCAACTTAAGTGCTAAAAACTAATTTACATAGATTACATTAAATCGGGTTTTAAATTCCTCTATTACAATTTCATTAAATAAGTTTACAAAAGCAACAAATTCCATTATCAACCAACCTGATCTACCCTGTTCTGACCACATGATGCTACAAAGAGTATTTCCCAATGGTGCATTTACCATGTACAAATGGAAAAGGAAAATGACTTTCCATTTAGCTGAGTTTGGCTTCATGTTCTTACCTTAGGTTTGTTTCAAAACTGCGACTTTATTTATTGTAAGATTAAAACCTTCACATGTTGCTGTGATATATCAACTAGTTGTTTATTTGCAGAGCAGCGACAGATAAGTCCTACTGCCTGCATTGTAAGATTTTTTTTACTAATCTTTTTCCAGTTATTTTAAATTACAGAATATAATTGATGTTCTCCATAGGGAATGTATGTAGATCCTTACCCTAACTCTGAGACTTTCTAAAGGCTACAGCCGTTTCTGAATCCAGCATGTTCTAAAGGTTGAATACTCAACAGCGCAACTTCGCTCTGCTCCAGCCTTTTTGTTTCCTGTTCAAAGTCTTGCTCTCTCTCTCTCTTGCAGCCTGAATGAGCAGAAAACATGTTACAACATATTGTGATAAATAAAATGTCCACTATCAATTGCTTCTTGCATCTCTGTACAAGAAGCAATTTATGTCAAAACGAAGGAAGACTATGAATTTCAACCAAGTGATCCCCAGCATACACAAAAACAATTTGCAATCATCATAATTTCCTCATGTTTCGAGCCAAGCAGCAGGTGCTTATTGTTGTATGTGACATTTTTTTGTCATCGTTTATGACCATTTTTTAAGCATTCGTTTTTATTTTGGATAATGATATGCACATTTTGTGAGCCTTATTAGATAGCAGTTCTCTGATAACAATATCTGTTCCAGTAAAACAAAACTGTTCATTCTTCTTGCCAGGATGAAAATGCATACATTTTATTAGTTTAGTTTGTGCCATTATTCTCTCAATAACAGTTGATGGCTTTTTTGTCACAGGTATCTTGCCTTTTTATATAAACACCGACGCAGAAATTTCCTTTACATTTTTTTGTGAGTTGCCTACTGATGCTGCCCTGCCTTTTTTGTGGTTCCTCGTTGCTATTCCTACAGTAAGAAGAAACATCTTACTATATCTAGGACAAATCTGGACATATAATTCTAAAAGCTCATATAGTCCATGTAGTTTCTGCTTTTGCCTTAGGGTTTTTGAAGTGATCTATTAATGTTTTTAGTACATTTAGGATTATTTACACAAGATAAACCATTAAAAAGTGGATGTTTACATCAAGGGAATATTTTACAGTGTATTAAAGATTGCAATAATATTAGACAGCATTTAGTAAAATAAGCTGCATTTGGCAAAATTTAGCTGGCAGATACTAGAAATGCTGACATGGTGTTATATTAAATAACAATAACCTATACTGGTAGAGCTCATTCTGATTAGCTAAACATTAATAAAACATTTTGAGATCAAATAAAAACATGTCAAGCTAATGTATTAAATTACATCAAAAAGCATACTGGTCCTGTAATGGAGTGATGACCAGTCCACAGGATAAACCCACAAGTTTGACCGATGTTTGACTTTACAACATTTTTTTCATTCTACAGTGATGGCCAAAAAATAAACACTGTGTCTATTAATTCTTTGGTTTTAAGAATAATTAGGTAATGATTACTAGACTCTAAAACAATTTTGGTCCAGCCTCAATTACACGATAGATAGCACCATACTATTGTTTATTATACAAAGACAAAAAGAACAAAAAACCTTAGGTCTTAAAGGGATATGCTTTGTTTTTATTATGACCTTGAGATTTCAACAAAAGACCAATTTTTTAATAGTTTTTGAAGACATGTAAGTGACTTAAAATAGAGCTCGGGGTAATTACAGTTGGTAGCTACAGTCAGTAGCTGCAAATCCTAGCAATATTGAAACATCTGTGTGAAAACATCATGGCATGGGTATGTTTATCCTTGCCTAATTATAATGTAGGCACTCATTTCTCACTGTGCTACAGGACACACGCTTTTCCCACAGGAAGCTTTGGTTTGAGCTCATTTCTTTATTTCCACCCAATAATGAGGAAAAAGTTCAAACACAGACTGTAGCCGACTCTGTTTGCAGGCCTGTTACACCTGAGAAATGCCAGAACACAGCAACTTTGGTTTTGCCGGCAGCTTTTCCTCTCAATACACATCCTGACTGACATCTCTGCCTGGTGTTTATTTATCTTGCCTTCACAGTGTACAGCAGAATAAGGTGTAAAAGGGAAAAGTTGTCAGTCTTTCTCTAACAGCTCTGTCATGCCTTCATTAGCGTGACAGCATTTATGTGTTTATGCTGCAGCACTCCCTGCAGATCTGAGGTCTTCCCACAAGAGCTCCTCTTTGTTGTCCCACTTTCTGTCCTCGTTTACATTCTGGTACAGGATAATTACCCGTGACAGTGGCACGGCTCAACCTTGTGGAACTTGACGATGGCTTAAAGTGTCCTTTGATAAGAACTTCTTGTCTGGATTTACTGCAAAGTTGGTGAGTCAAAGAACGCGCAAGGAAAGGCAGGAAGTGGCTGTACTCATTTCTGCCGTTGCTTATAGAGACTGGAGGAGTAGACCCACCTCCGGCTCAATGAGCCATGACTGTTTAATTGCCTGACATTCTGTCAGAGCACACACCCTCGAAGCTTGGGGAGAAATGGAGATTTTAAAGTCCAAAGAGAGGATAAAGGCTCGGCACGCTGTCAGGCTTAGAGGCACATTAAAGATAAGGAGTGGAGCCTTTAATTTGACTTTTGTAACAAGTTTTATGCTGTTGAATTACTGTAGTTTTGTAAAAGGTGTTCCTTTTGTCTCCCTTGTGTAAATCTGTTTTTACATGTGTGTGTGATGCAATAAGAAAGAAATGAAAGAAACACACTGAAAGCTGACAAAAGAGAGACTCTGTTGAGAACAATATTTGTTAATTTAAACCATTCATCCATGACTCTTGGCTCATCAGCTGAACTGGGCTCTATTTTTGAAGCACTTTCCAAACAGTTTCCTTGAATAACAATGCATAATATATCTGGAGGACTTCATATTTAAATTCAGAAACTTCACTCTATTTGGTGAAAAAATGTGTGCTGCCTTAGGTTTTTTCGTTCGTTTCAGATTTCTTTCACACTTTTCTGTAGATGTCAGACAAAGGTAGCCAGGATAGCCACAAAATGCAGCTTTCAAACAATGATTTATTTAGCAATGGGAAGAGCCATCAAATGCAACCTGAACATTTATCATCATCAATGTCAAATTTATTTTTGTTGCAGAAATAAAATCAAAAGTTCACCAGTGTGTTTAGGTTTCACCAAACAATAACAAATGTATAATATTGCAGGAATAAAAATACAATAGTTAAAAAATGTAATGACAAGAGATTAAATTTGATTTGTGTTTCATGTTCGAATCTCTATAACTAAGGAACAGAGATGATTTTTTTAAAAGCCATTTGAATGATCCTATGGTATGAGCAGTTTGCATGTAGAGGTGAGTTATTCTAGTATTCAAAAGAATTATCACCTTCTAGTTAAGGCCTATTTACTTCTTGGCCTTCAAAATCAAAACATTCCTTAAGCAGAACTTGTCTGACAACTTAAAGTAACATAAAAGATCAAAAAACAACACATCATGCTCATTGTGTTAAGAAATTCAAGAAAAGAGAAAAACAAAAACGTCATGTGCATTGATTGTTTGATATTGTTATAAAGCCATTTAAAGGTTTTACAGTTCTCATGAAAACTTTTAAGCGTGACACCCCATGACCATCACTGGCCACAGTTAGCCCTCTATAAAAACATTGTTCCTGCTCAGCAGATGAATTTAATATAAACATTAATTAAAGCATTAATACCTCTAAGTATTTTGAATATGATTCATAAACACGGAGGGTCTTACTCACATGAATAAATATCGTAATTAATTTGAACTTTCTCAGAGGATTTTCTTTCTTTCTTGTTTTTCCCTCTTTTTGTTTTATTTGTTCTGTTGCAGAAAAATCTTTCCATAGGTGAAGTCCTTGAGCCTCCTACTCTGATCGGACACCAATCCCATGTTTCCGAAATCATCTTGTTGGCTTTTGGGAAAAATAATATGTTGAGTGATGAGATGGCAGTGAAACATTTTGAAAAGTGTGCATCTTGTTGCATTTGCCATGTAGCTTACAAAACATGTCAGTAAAAGACCATCTTACTGGCAGTCAAATGTAACAGCAATAGTGTGATTTTTCTGGACTGATTTGCTGCTCCAGAACCAGGACAATTTGCCCCAATTGATTGAAACATAAATTCTGCCCTCTACCAAATAGTCAAGAATAGTCAGTTCATAACCATAAGGCCTTATTAGTTTTAGCACAATTACTTTTTCACATAGATGAAATTATGAAACATAAAATCATAATTTTGCATGTTGTATTTTTACTCATATTGTCTTTGTTGGAAATGAACATGTATGTGGTGATCCAAAAAATGTTGATGTGCGGAAAAGAAGAAAATCTTGATCAAGTCTGTAAGGTGCAAATGCCTTTTCACAGTGGTTTGTCCTCACATATCACTTCAGAGTAATTCAGAAAGTTGTGTTCAACATAAAAAAAAGCAGAACTGAAACACTGCGGTTACTCAGTTTGCACACAGGTTTTTGTTTTCCTCAGTCTTCACAAAACAAATGGAAAATCTAGAACTGTAAACAAATTTGATCTCACTTCTTCCTGGATATATCTAAATGTTGACTCCCATCTACTTTCCATTGTTTGTCTCACCCTTTTGCAAACTCCAAACAGTTTTGAAAGCAAACAATCAACACTCAGGCTGTCTGGCATCCAGTCACGCAATCCACTCCTTAGTACATTTTTAAACTTGCTGCAACAATTACCGTGAGCTGTTGAAAAGTGGAACACAAAGAGATTTAATATAAATTATTGAACATTAGTAGCTCATAGCTTGCGCTGTGGCATGAAACGGTTAACATTCCCAAGAGTAAAAAGGTAGTTGGGAACATCATACAATTGTCTTTAAGGTGGACATGTATTACCTCTGATTGTTGTTAATAAAAATAAGACTCAAAGGTTTTATCAGTTATTAGATAAATCTATCTCTCCAGTTTAGTTTTTATCATAAAATTTGGCCCAAAGTTTGAAATAATAATAAACACAACTTATGTGCAAGTCTTAGATATAAAATAGAAGAGGACCACATGGGACAAACTGCACTAAGAAAATACCTTTTCACATTTTTCACACTTTGTAATATTGCAACCACAAACTTCAATGTGTTTTGCTGGGATTTAATCCTAGCTTCCAAAGTCAATGCCTTTTAGAAACCATCTTTGGCTGTTATCAGAGCCTTTGGGCATGAGTTTAACAACATTCTACATCTGGAGACTGAACTTTGTGCCAGTTTTACTTTAAAATGGCTCAAGATTGGTCAAATCGACTGAAGAATGTCTTTAACGTGAATTTTCAATTCAAGATTCTCAATTCTATGCAAGTCTGGACTTTGGCTGAGCTATTTCAACACATCAGTATGCTTTCGTCTAAGTAATTTGTTGTATTTGTGACTGAATTTTAAGTTTATTATCCTTCTGGAAAGTGAATCTCTGCTTTAGTGTCAAATCTTTGCAGCCTCTCACAAGTTTTCTCCTGGTATTTTTCTGTAATTACCTTAATCATCATCCAATCAACCCTTACCAGCTTATCTGTTTGCACTGAAGAGAGCACTAAAGCATGATGTTGCCACCACCAGGTTTCACTGGTGTTGGCTGTTACGTTGAAGTCGATGCATAGTGTTGGTTTTCCTCATTTTGCATTTAGGCCAAAAAGTTTAGTTTCAGTCTCATCTGACCATAGCACCATCTTCCACATGTTTGCCGTGTCCCTTGGACTGGCTTGTGGCAAACTGCAAATGGGACTTTATTTTAATTTCTTTTAACAATGATGTCCTTCTTGCCATTCTGTCATAAAGGTTATATTTGTGGAGTGCTTGAGTAATAGCTGTTTTGTCAACAGATTCTCCCACCTGAGCTGGAGATGTTTGTAGCTCCACCAGAGTCGCCTCGGGGCTTTGACTGCTATACATTTCCCTCATTAACAGGCCACCATATAGGTAAACAGCCATGTCAAGGTTGGTTTGCAGTTGTGCCATACTCTAACAAGTCTTTAGAATCCTGGTCCAGTTGAACTTTGCCGCAGGTTTTGCCCCTGTCTCATAGCCCAGTTTTTTGTTTGTTTACTGTAAAATAAAGACATCTGAAGTAAAAGAGTCCTGAAAAAAAAAAAAAAAAAAAAAAAATATATATATATATATATATATATATATATATATATATATATATTACATTGAAGTTTGTGATTATAATGTGAGACATGATATTTATACTTTGGGAAGGCACAGTATTTGCAATGAGTGTTAAATATTCAGTGTAAATAAAAATAAAAGTCATATCGTTCAGTAAGACTTTACAGAAAACAACCTAGTTCTCTCCGCCTCACTGCAACATTAAATCACTTCTTGTCTTCCCTTTCTATGGCTTTTACTTGGTGGAAGTCCAGTCAGTCAGAAAATAGTAATAAATCTGCTGGACAGCATTGGATAAATGCTGAGAATTGATGCCCTCTAGCCAGGAATTTTACACTTTGTTGTCAGGTTTCTCCATGATAGCATTTTATTTTTCCCATCTGTCTTGGCAGCACAGTTTCTTACCTTGAAAACTCGCAGGTCAATAAAAAGCTGCTAAGTGTGACAGTGGGATTGTTTGCGGGCTTTATGACAGACTAGTGATCTGTTCAAGTTTCTACTTTGCTTTTAGCCAAAGAATGTGTTGATGTCTTCTATGACTATGATAAGGGCAGCCTAAAGAGTGAAGGAAAGAAAGGTGCAAAAAGCAAAGTTTTTAGCTAGGTTTAAATATTTTGCTCCGTGCTGCTAAATATAATCTCCAATTCGCTGTTTATTTTTGCGATAGGATAAATGAATTGTTTAAGCAATTGAGCAATAGACCTCTAGCAATAATATTATGACATCGAAAGGAATTGAGTGTTCCTGCTAGCATTTTTTTTCTTTTCTAGGTTTAAGTGAAGAGCAATCAAAGAGTGGTTTGTAGTCAGTCGTCCTGGACGAAAACAGAAAGACAAAACCACATCCACTCCTCTTGAAAGTCCTGACCCTGGAATTAAACTTCTGCCATTCAGGAACATGTCAAGCCACTGAAACATTCTTGTTTGGGATACATGTAATAGAAGTAAAGTGGGCCTATCCACAGCTCCATTTTCTCAGTTGTTGTATCTGCAGGCTTTTGCCCAGCAAGCCATGTAATTATGTAGATTCCACAGATTGTAGCCATAACTGATACTTTTTCTAAGACCGCATAAAAATAAATAGTCTGGTTGTGCACATGTGGCACAGTTCTTCAGAGCACTGTTCGACCATGAACTTAACAGTTGCCCGGGTTGATGCTGGCACTCCAGTGTCAACGTTTGACTGAGCCTACAAATTCACATATATTTTTTTACATGATTTGCTGGTGAAATTAACACAAAAACAATGGATTACAGGCAGAAGTGCTGCAAGCATGAGCTTAAGAGACTTTATTATTGATGACATTTTTAGGGCGGTAATGTTTTCTTTACAAATTATATACCTGCTGTAGACACACCACTTATATTTTAGTGTTGCTATATATTTACTTCGGGCAGATAAAGACATGAAAAACTTTCTTTTGCAGACGTTATTCTAAGGCAACACTTTCTCAGTAAAACAGACACGTTTACTGGTGGTGGGATAAATCAAACTTCTATTTAAAGACAAGAGGTCTCTAAAACAAAGATCTGCGGCATTACACCACATGCAAATATTTTCCGTTTCCCAGCGAACAAAAAACTAAACACAAAGGTCCAGTTAATGTGTGCTGCTGAGTGACGTGTTCTCATTTAGAAGTATTGACAATATTTCTTCAAAACATGCCACATGCAAAAGCATTATTTACTTGTATGGTCTAACCACGGCTCTGACTGCACATTTTCAGCTTAGTGTTAAGTCTGCTTGTTGTCAAACAGTAAACCAGGAATCCTGGGTGGAGTTGCTGTGGGTTAAGGTTAAGCACTTTGGGGAAAGGTTCCTCATATGTCCCATGACTTCTCGATGATTTAGGATTTTTTTATTATTATTATTTTCTTCTCGTTCTCTTTCAGGAGTAGCACCTGCTGAACTGTAGATCAATCTTTATGTGGCACCATAAAACTAGAAGATTATTATGAAAAGAAAATGGGACATTTTTAGATGATGGAATTTTTGGACACTTATTTACGGTACAAAAGAAATGGAAAGCTTCTAGAGGATGTTGTGTTGTTTTTTCCAGCTTATGATCCTGGGAATTAACCACCATGGCCTGCCACCCAACTCATAGTTAAAAAAACTTTAACATCTCTCCCTGGAGGAATTGGATCCATGTTGCAGGATTTTGTTGGACCCTTCAGCATCTTGTATTGCTTCACAGGTGTAGAAAAGACGGAGCTGCACTAGAATGTGTTCTTGGAAATTGCTCTGGGTTTCCTATTCCAGGCTGCATATCCTGTTTACTTTTGCCTTTTTGCATTAATGCTTGCAAGAATTATTCCTCGTCTGAGTCGCCCCATGAGACAGGTTTAGGATCAGATTGTGTATGCTAACGTGTTGAATGTGTAGGAAGGCAATCCTGGAGCTGTACTTAAATACGCCTGCATATCTTTCAAAACCACTGAAATGAAACACGGGGGTGTTAGCCTTGCTTGTTATATCTTTCCTTCCTATGTTGACGTTAATAGCAACATTATTGCTCAACATCAGCATTTTTTGTTAAATGTTTTTTGTTTGGATATTTTTTTCTACAGATAAAATTTTTAGTTATTTTCAATAAAGTATATTTCAATCATTTTAACTATTTCTTCAGTGTTTGCTTTAAATAGATGAACATACTATGAAAATACAGCACTGAACGCAGCTGGATGTGTAGCACAACGTTTTTTAGGAAAAGGCCTCGTTCAGGGTGCTCTCCACAAAGTGTATATATGTGTACAGTCATTGAGTACTTTATATGACTTGTAATTAAATATCACCTCCTCCGCCGACACATGTAAGTTTCAGAGACAAGCACTCACACAAACAAAACACAGGGACAATTGTGGCTGTGAGTGTTCTTTACTCTGATTGCATGAGTGAAAAGTTAAACCATTTGAGTAGGAGAAAGGAGCTGTTTATGTAAATGACTTGGAAGTTGAGCCCTTTCTCACTGCGTACCCATCATTTCTTACAATTAAATAACGCGTGACAAACATACAGAGAGACAAATCCCACAGCGACACAGCTCAATCAGGATGATGGGGTTTTCAATCATACTGTACTCAGAAGCTTTATGAGCTTGGTTGTGTAATGGCAGAAATGCATCACACGTGCTGGATTTGTCAGAAAGCAGTGACAGCTGAATAGGCAGGGCCTTAGTGTTTAACAGAGGGGAAAATAAAGTGAAATAAAAGAAAAATGACTTGATGTATTTATTTTCCGTGGCAGTTTCTCCACATTTTGAATGTATCATGTACCCCAAGCATACCTCAATTTACATATTTCACGATTGTTAGAAGAAAAAAAATTGGCCTGAATTTAGGATAGCTTTAAAGTTTTTATGTAACAATATTTAAAAGTCTATCAAGATGACTACGAACAAGCAAAGCTGAATTTGCAGCAAAAACCTATCAACATATTCAAGATTAAATTCACAAAGTTAAATGTCAACCAAAGCAGAATATAAAGATACACCAAATCTGGATGAAATAATATATAAAAAAGACACTCAGTCAATATTTTCTGCTGACAGAAGGCACATGTGATGAATTGTATTTCAAAAGGAGTAAGGTGGCACAAATATGTATTAGATAAACCCATCTTCCTCTGGGTGACACATAGAATGGTAATAACTTGTTGGTCATCCTGACCAAGCTAGCAGAGCAGTATAACTTTTATTAAAGGATTATATGTGGCAAAAATATTATATCTCTTTTTCAAAGTTTTTCAGATGTTGGATGTAAAGGGCCTGTGGTTCCAAAAGGATTATTTTAATTATTCAGTCTATTAAGGGTAGCAGTTATTTTATATGTTGATGCATAAGGCCAAGAAATGTAGTTGTTTTCATATTTATAAAATGCTTTTATTCTTAAGTACGTGCACTAGTAAAAGTTAATCTAAATTACATGCTAAACTGGTGGCTAGAATGATGCCAAAATAAAGATGAATCAGCAGAAAAGCAGCACAAACAACTTATTTATCCCTCAAGTAGTTTCCTATACCATCACTTTAATACCTCCAGAACAAAAATGTTTTCCTCATTTGTATTCTAAATGCATCTGCTATTCTGTTCTGTTTGGGTAACAGAAAGAAAAAAAGATATATACAATTTATACTGGCCACTGTATCTTTCTGTAGAGCTGCTGCAATTCAGTTTCTTATCTTACATGTATGTTGCTGTCTTATAAAATGTGTTAAGTGCATCTAAGTATGAGAAAATTAAGCCCATTTTAGCATTAAGTGTTGTTTGTGTCACTTTTGATGCATCCAGATTCTCTGTAGTGAAATGTTTGCCTGCTTCCTCTTCTGTGTTGTCGCAACCTTTCAATTTTTGTATTTAATGATCAGTTGATCAATCAGAGAAAGTTAAGAGCACTATTAGTGCCCACAAAATAGTCAAATGGCTATAGACTCAATTATTTAGAAAGCACATAATGATGCTGTCAGTTCAGAATCTTTTAGTGCAGACAGAGCATCTGTTTAGCATAGTACTACTGTTATTATTAGGTCATTGTGTATTTATAATGTATGGGAAGGTGATTCAGATGCATTATTTTTTAAAGCTATAATCTTTGGAGAGTGTTTTGTGTAGCTCTAAAAGATGCAAGAATTTGTATTTCTTTGGTTCTTGAATGCAGATAAGTTATCAGTAATGTCACAATATCTTTTCAAAAATTGGTATTTCAACCCAAGTAGATTTAGTTATTGATCCCTCCAGACTTATGATAGTTACCTTTTGTTTTAAGTTAATAGACTGAAGCAACTTTTGTCTGGTTTGATATCTTGTTTATTTCCACAAAGCAAAGTTTTTTGTAGCTAAATAATATTTCATGGCCATTTCTATTTGATATGAAGACTCAAAAAGCTGTTATATAATCATTTTTAATTTAATTGTCTTGGAGTAACTATGGATGCTGTGTATTTGTACCCTTTATAGTCCAATGTAAAATCTGTATTTTTGCTTTTGTTCAGCATATTTCTTTAAAAGCATTATGAGTTATATTTGAAGATCTGCTTTTTCAGCCAGGTCAACACGTTTTTTAGTAAAACACCACCGTAAGTGGTGTTGAAAATCCAGAAGCAATGCAGATGCACACAGTGTTGCCCCAGCTCACAGCAACACCGTATCACATTCTGTTGCAGCTAAACTAGAGACACATCATCACTCTGACTAAATAATACAACATAACTGTTTTATTATGCATTATAAGCCATGTATACACCGTATACTATGTATATGTACACAGGTTTCTGCTTCTAATGGTTTGCTGAGAGCAACAGCTCTCAGAGAAATACTATGTATAAAATGCAACAGTGACAACCTTAAAAGAATGGACACATTTTTTGTACTGTAGATTTAAAACAAGTTTTTGTCGTTCGTCATTCGAAGCCAGTTTACGTTTAGGTACTTAAATTTTATTTATTGTCTGTATGTAATTATGTCAATGTTGTGAACAGATGTTATAAATAATAGATCAATGTATTTCCAGCTTAGCAGATTATGTTACACTCACATTGATGTGTACAGTATGGATATCTATTATTTTGTTACACTGAAATAATTTGGACCATTTGTTTATTTTTGGTTTCTTTTGTATTTATTTTTGTTTTAAACTATGTTCCAATAAAATCTTCCATGTGACTACATAAAGAAAATACCATAAAGCGTCGCATTAGGTTAGCAGATATGCAAATAATAAAGTAACAGGGTGATAAATTATTGCTATATTAGCTAATATACTGGTTTTATATATTAGCTATTTTATAGTTATGCATATTATTGCTAAAAGCTCCTGCTTAGAGAATGGATGTATAACAAGGTCATTTTAATTGGAGCATATTGTCATAATGATTCGTTTAGGTACCGAACATGGTACCGTTTGATTTTACGTGAATAGGTACTCAGTAGTACCGACAGAATTCGGTACCCATCCCTACCGCATACTGATGAAAATCTCATTTTTCATGCAGTGGCTCCATTTTACACAAACAAACCAATCCAGTATTTTACGATTATTATATTTGCCTTTTTCTACAGTGCTAATAGGGGACAGTCCCCTCTCTCTCTCTGAGTCTCAAGGGCAACACACATAGGAAGGATCAGACATGTATCAAAGGAGTATGGCCCTATTCATTTCTATGCAAGAACCCACACTTGCTGCTGACACTCCAAAGCACAGCGCCCAAGGATCCCTTTTTTAATCAGTTAAACCTATCAAAGGCCTTTGTCCACTAACCGGTCCTTTCTCTGCACACTTCAATGCAACCTCTATAACGAGTGTTAAAGGCACAAATTGATGTACATTAATTGTCAAGACTCACTGCAACACTCCGGGTGTTCATTCTCCTTCATTCTACTTGCTCACTAAACACAATAGAGCTTCATAATTTAGTAGATGAAGCTTAGTCTTCTGCTCCATCTGCACCCTCACCCTTTCTTGTTTAACTTTAACGTTAAACTCACTTTGCTTTGCTGTGGTGTGGTCTTTACTAGAAAAACTGTTCTCTTAAGCAGTACATTCGAAATGAATTATAACTACAACTGGATGTTAATCTAATCCAAATACAAAGCTTGATGACATGAAAAAAATATACAACCAATGCTTCATTAAGTTCATGTTATACCAGTACATCTGTGATTATGCTTCAGTAAATGCATACTCTGTGGGTCGTTTAATAACTTTAGGATTGCATTGATTGCTTCTTCCTCATTTATTTATGTATTTTTAATTTTATTACTAGGCCGTCATTTTGTCACTTGAAACCATCTCATCTCATTTCAGCTGAAAATCAAATACCAAAGCAGCTGTTATCTGGAGATGCACGAGGTGTGACGCCCAATCTTTCCCATGGACTAATGCTGGTGTCGTCCATGCTCTGCTACATTTCACATGTGTCAATATATTAATGAGGTACACTGGCCCCATTATGCTCAAGGCTTCCCGCCTCTCCAGGGAAAATGGGCAGCATGGGGGGAAGGCGGGTTTGCCAATGATAGCTCAGTCTGTATTCCACAGAGTGCAGCTTTCCTTTAATCATCTATCTTTTTCAAACTTCTCCTGTTGTAGCCTTGGGCGAGCCTCACGCACAAACTCGCCACTGTCTCATCAATATTCTGTCACTTTCTTCTCACTGAGGGATCGTTGCCTGATACTTTTTGTGCTCTATGATAAAGCATATTGCCGAAACTGTGCAGCTATCATGGGACTGAGCAAATGGTTTGAGGTTGTAATATTTAAATGGGCCACTGAGTATAACCTGCAGCTCTGTTCGCTGGGAGTAGACACTTGTTACCCAAGTAACAGTATAAAACCATTTGTCCATAAATAAAGTAGATGTCATATCATGCACATGAAATATTTAGAGAGCTAATACTAAAAATAAATACAACCATATTAAATATTTTCAAACAATAAAGAATTCTTTCTATGTCCTTAAATTCCAAAATAGTTGTTTTCTTGTTGAAGTTGTAATATTAAATTAAGTGAATCCAAAGAGGCACAATATATTTTTATATTCATGAATCCTACAATGGCAACTGTTTTCAGAATCAGCAATTTTTATGTTTCTTTTCTGTGTACAAAGAGATTTGCCGTCACATTGAATTATAGGCACGATGAATTGTTTTTCCTAAAACAACCAAAGAAAATGTTTAAAGCAAAGTTGTGCCTCAGGGGATTTGGGCAAATTTGAGTGCTTAAATTCAGTTCAGTTGTTTCTGACTATGATATGGATTAAAATTAAATTTGACAGCCCCATCATGGAGAGAGCACACCACCAAATGTAGCTAAACGTAGCGGTGCGGTCGTGCAAACGTGCCGTGCAACATTTATTTACAGGAGGAGTTTTTGCAATCTGTTCATGCAACACTGATAAGCGATGCCTCAACAGCGTTAGTTCCACTGTGTTTGTTGGATATATCATTGGGATGGATTGCGATTTATTTATTCTTTTGTGTGAAACCCAGGCTGGAAATGGGAAAAGATGGGAGATAAAAAGCCCGTTTCATGACAACTAAACTATCTTTATGTTATGTATCTGTTCACAGAGAGCCATATCATTTAAGTCTGACAGCGTTGTCACCAGGAGACGCATCAGAAAGAGACACAGCCTGGATTGATGATTTGTTGAGATGTTTGTGTATCAAAACCAAGTTGTCACATTGTGCTCTGGCTGGTTTTCAAAAAAGGTTGCACAGTGTTGGCCGCGTTTACTGGCACCTATTAGGGAAGATGTGTAAAACCTCATATGTGTTTTTTTTTTCTTATCACAGCTAGATAGTTCACCACTGAAACATTTAAAAGAATCATGCTTTTAATTTCAGGTCATTTATTTATTTGGGAAAAGTTAAGAACTCAGGAAAAACAACTCCATTAAATTTGATGTATTTTAATGTATTTTTTGCACTGCTTTAGCCTCTGGCCACTAGGCTTGACCAGGACTTTATCTCGTAGAAGAAATGCTTTACTATTCTGATAATATTTCCTATGCTTGTATTTATTTTTAGTAATAGATTTCTATTTATGTGACTTGTGCACATCTACTTCATTTATGGACAGACGGCTTTATATTGTTACCTTGGTAGTCTCTACACCACCAACATTGATCAGGATGGCAAAGGACATACAGCACCTCTCAAACTCTCTGTTAGAGAACAGTGGTGACATCATGGGGTCACCAAATCTCACAACCATAATGCTATAGTTATGTGGGAGGTATGCCATCTTCTTGCCTACCATTCCAAATGTAAATGTGTGGAATTTGCTGAACTGTACTGGAGCTTTAACTGGAACTGTGTAATTGCGTCAGGTTCAGCCTCAACTGCTTTAAGATCATCCTTTAGTTCTGTGATCTATGCCTTACGATTAACTGAAGGTTCCAACATAAAATGTCCACCTCTCGAGTTGGATTGAAGTCAATCCAACTCAAGACCACCTTGAACTTTAAGAGGCAATATGGGATTGGGGAATGCTTGTGACATAGTCCATATCGGGGGGAGGGGACTGCATCTGAAGCATCATGAGTCAGCTGTTGCACAGAGGAAACATCTACAGTGTCAATCTAAAGTGTCCGTCTGATCAGAAGAATATATTCATCAGAGGAATGTGAAGCATTTGAAGTATTTACAGCACCTTCTGCATGAGGATTGTGACACAGAGCTGTGTTTTGTATTTGGGGTTTCCTTAGGGGAAATTCCCATACCTCTACTGTCTCTCTGTTTCAACAATTCTGCCTGCATGACTTGAAAGCACACAAGGCCAGTGATCTCAACTCATTAAGTTCTTTGATGGCAAAGGAATGTATAACAGAGTTGAATGGTTAGATATTTATAGTATAACTATAAACTAAAAGTAATATAACAATTAGGTTTCTGACTAAAAACAGGTGTAAAGAATGAATATCTGGGAAATAAGCTTATCCTCATGTAGTCTGGTGGAAGACCTGTGATGCTGTGGATTTGTTTATTTTCCTAAGCAACTAGGAGTCTTAATACTGTGTATGAAATCACACAAATACCACAAGTTTTGAATTAAAAGTATTTTGGACTTAGGTTTAAATCTAAAAATGAGTTGTCATTGGGTCTTTCAGCAGGTCGATAATCCATGACAATGATTGCATTTTACAAAATGTTGACTGTAAGAGTCCCAATAAATTGTGCCTCATGTTTAGGCTAAAAACCTTTTTTGTACATATAAATGTACACAAATAACATTTTCAGCGTTAGATAATCCTGCAATAATATTTTATAAATGTATTTCAAGGTTTTTACATGTCTGCACCAGAGTCCAGGACACTATTATCAGTCGCAATCAGGAGAAATAAGAAGGGAGTTGAATGAAGCATGACAGCCAAGAGAATGTTTCTAAATATGGACATATCATCAACACATGGCAAGCATCCCCAACAGCATGTGAAGCAAAAGCTTAGTTTCTCTGTGGTTTCCTCTGGTGTATTGTTGTCATCATGCACACTAAACAGCAAGGAGATGTCTTTCTAGTCTCACCTGTTGCAAAGTCACAAAGGGGAAACCTACAGTAGGTGCTTCAGCATTCTGTTGATGGATATTGATCGAACAAGAACACCCCACATCTTTATGCACTCTGATAGTTACCTCCTCTAAGCAGCACTGCCAGTCACATTTGAGGTGAATGTTTCCAGACAAGGACAAAGTGGACGTGCCAAAGTGGTGGCAACAGCTTTTCAAAACATTACCGCACACATCATTTGCGCCAGGGTGTGCTATAGGCTTGTAAATGTTATTTCTATTGAGGCACTTTCTTTAATATGCTAAAAGAGCTTTGGAGCCAGATGGCAGGTTTTGGTTGAAAGGCTTTGCTGGGTTGACCTGAATCATTGTGGAAGACTTTATGACGCATTACACAAAGTTTCCCCCTGGTAGTTGACAGTGCAGGTTGTCAGCATCAGACTTTTTATGTTTTATTTCCCCCACACAACAATGAAAAATGTGATGAAGAGGCAGAGTTATTCTTACTGTGGCCATCCTCCTGGTGAGACAATCTTTGGTTTGTCCTCAGCGTGGTCACTGGTCTTGGACAGGCATGTGGTATGGCCAAGGTCTCAGTATGAGCTGAACCAACTGGCTGACCTCAGTAATTCACATGCAGGAAGAATGCTGCTTTCATATCAAAAGAAAAACTATTTTAACACAGACAGGAGGAGCAGTTGCCAGGGAAAATAGGTTGATCGAGGACTTGTCTGGCAATTGTGGTTTGAGTGGTAAGACCTGCTGTCGAGTCTGTGATTAGATTGAACTTGCACTAAATTAGCTCAGACTAGAAGCCAGGGGATATGCTGACAACCGGCAGACATGTGCACAGGCAAGGACTGACAGCTTAACAAGAGAGAGTTGTTCTTACAACATTTGAAACATTTTAGAGGGGGCGTGTGGGACATTTGCCAGCTGACAGAACAAGCTTCTATCACTAATCATGGGTATGCTGTGTGAGTTCAATGTTCAAAAGTAAAAGTCCAATACTCATATTTAAACCCCTTTTAAGTTGTCGACCAATCCAAAGTACCACAAACCATAATTGTATAGTGGAAGGAGAAGAATGTATTGTTTTCTGTTTTTTTTTTGTTTGCATTTGTATTTAGCTCACTTTAAGCTGATACCATTAAAAAATAATCCAGTTTAACCTTAATTAGTTAAAAGTCCACCTGTGTGACCATTAATGAACAAGTGTCATCATTAAGACCAAGGAACATGCAGGAAACACAGAGTTGGCAGTGTCAGAATAATCAGTTCAACAGGGAATCTGGTGAGGGTTAATGGGAAGATGAACAGAGTTAAACAGAAGCTAGTTCTGGAACAAAAGTGTCAGTGGCTGCAAGACCGGAGCCGCCACCTTTCACTGCATGCCCTGCATGCCTGTAGGTCCTTTGGGGTATAACTTTGCCAGTTTTGCAAATCTGGACTGTAACATTTCTGTCCATTTTTCTTTGCAAAAAAGCTCAATCTCAGTTGGATTGGATGGAAAATGTCTGTTAACAGCAATTTTGAAGTATTGATGCAAATTCTCAATTGATTTAAGGTATTGCCTTGAGTTCGAACACATGAATATGCTTTGATTATATGCTTGGGCTTCTTCTTCTGCTGGAAGGTGAACTTCAGGTCTCTCACACCCTCCAACATGTTTTTATTCAGGACTGCCCTATGTCATATATCTGCATATCCCATCAGCTCTGTGCAGCTTTTCCATCCCTTTTGTAAAAAGAAATACATCCACAAAGCCTAATGTTGCCATCACAGTGTTTCCTGTTGATTTTCATGACGCTGTTTGGTCACTAATTTTCTCTAACAAACCTATAAGGCATGAGTTGTTTGCAATGGATTGTATAAAAGCTGGACATAGTCTCTGGACACTGAGATACGTCATCTGTCAATCAGCTATATCTACTAAATACACAAAATTCAATTAAGAGTATTTCTCAAAATACTTAAAGTTCCTGTAAACAGAAAGCCTTTAAACCTCCTAACTCAATTATTTATGTGACTCATGCTGTTGTTTTTAGATATAATTACTCTCTGTAAACATTTTCTGCATGTGTATTCATTTAGGGTAGTTAATTACTTTTACTGCAAGTAAACACTCCCGTGCATTTATGCATAAACAGTTTTTTAAAGTGGATTCTGTTGGCCATATAAGCAATTTTAAAAGTGTGGTGGTGTTTGGAGAACTAATATTTTAGCTTTATTGCAATACAGATCATTGCAGGTGCTACATTGTGCTGTGTTTGTATGCAAGATGAAAAAGAATAGTATTTGACTCAGTTATGCCCTTATTTTGCAGGTTTGAATAAATATGGAAATATTATCGTTTTTACACCTGATTTCCTTCCTGATTGTCTTTTTCTCATTGCTTATATTTAAAGAAAGAGAACAACCCAAAAAAATTTTATTCACCTTTGATAATCTCATTATTTTAGGAAAGCTTTAGAAAGGACCCCTGATATTTATTGCCACCCCTGGAAAGATGCCTTACAAGCCGTGGAATAAATAAATTTTAGTTGCATCAGCATCATTTTACCGTAAGATAATGAGAATATTTAAATGGTCTTTTCTGATTTTGTTTTCTCAGTGTATTAGTAAGACATGACACAGACGCTCCGCTAGCCACTCTTCAAAATGGGAAAGAGAAGCAGACATGGCACTTTAATAACCAGATGTGTGTGATATTAATCTCAGGAAATTGTTACAACAAAATGGCTACTTACCCTAGCGAAACAGTAATTAAAAAACTTTATTTTATTTATTCTAAAGGGTTTTTGTGAATATTTACCTGGGGTGCCAACAAATATGTGGGATACTGTGGCTCAGTCAGGGTGTAGTGAATAGGAGGAGGTCACATAAATATGATGGATGAGAAAAAAAACTCAACAAGAAGTACAGAGCAGACTGAGCCCACACTGCAGATCAGAAGAGAGGAAAATCCAGGGTTTTATTCTCAAATCACCCCTGAATTGGAGTTCTGCTCCTGGATCACGGGTCAGCTAGCCATGAAACCTTCACTTTTGCTTTGGACTAAAGTAAGAAAGACGGAGAGGAAGGGAAAGAGAGCGAGGAACAGGAAGGAAGCCATGCAGAGTCGAAGCTAGAAGGTAGACAGAAAGAGGAAAACACAATGAAATTATTTATGGTTCACGACAGGAGGCAAGAAAATAGGGCTTGTGAGAAAAAACAGACCTGCGGAAGAAAGGAAATAATGGACAACACTGCGTTTAGAGCAGCTGTTTTTATCCTCATGCTATCACTGAGGATGCAAACTGATGAGTTTCAGTGTTAAGCAATTAGAATAATCTTCTTTAAGTATACTTCTGCTTGTATTCTGGAAGGATGTGTCTTAATAGTCACATCCCTGTTGCTTCCCATGTGTAATTTATTTGGCTAATTCCCTGGAAATCCTTTTATTTTATGTGATAAAGTAAATTTATTTTCCAACTATGATTTCTGCGTAGCTATTATTTACACTGTAAAGATTGACCTAAATGGGTGAGTGTTCCTCCTGATCATCTTATCTGTTGCATGATTAATAGATTTTTTTTATTTAGTAAGGAAGAGTCTAAAGTTAGTCAGAGGAAAGCACAAGAAACATGAGCAGCTAATAAAAGTTAAGGTGTTTTTTATGGCTGTAGTATTTTTTTTTTTTTTTTTGCATAGCACCATAAATTTAAAGTCTATCTGCTAATTATTGTAGATTTATAATTAAATTTCAATGTGAAAATGGATAATAATAATAATATAAATGTTATAAAATCAAGAAAGGTTCTAAGTAGGGCATAGATTATCCAGGCCAGAGGTTCATAATGAGCAAAAGGAGCTACAGAAAGCAGGGGGAACTAAATCAGACAAAACACACTTGGCAAAAGTTACTGTCAAATCAGGAAATAGAAAACAAGAATATGGCACTGTACTGTCAAAAAACAGTACATTGAAACAATGCTTAGCCTGTGTCACATTTCTTCTATTTTTGCTTTAATTGCCACAGGCACATGTTTCAAGTCATCAGACAAATTCAAATATTAGACAAAGTTTTGAAATTGTGATTCAGTTATGAAGAAAAGAAACTTTCCAAACTAAACTGGCCCAATGTAAAAAAAACAACAAAAAAAACATAACTGACTCCTAATCATAAAAACTGGCTGTGCCAAACTTGGTGGCAGTAACTCTATTCAGGCTCTTGGTATAATTGGAATCTTTTATATTAAAAAGAAATTTGGTCAGTTGTTGTATTAAGAATTGTTTTAACTCACCCGATGGTTTTCCACCTTGAATGGCCCATTTAAGATTGTGCCACAGTATCTCAATCAAATTCAAATGTAGACTTTGTCTAGCCCACCCCAAAAACTTTGATTGTTTTAATGTTTTGTATTTGTTTGAAGTAAACATGGTGTTGTGTTGTGTTGTGTTGTGTTCTGAAAGTAAGTGTGCTTGAGGCTGAGGTTCAGAACCTCAGATGTTCATGGTCTGTCAGACTAAAATGTTGGCATTTACACTGTCAACGGAGAGTCTCCAAACTACAACAGTAAATCAAAAGGCGTTTATGCATCGACTTTGAAACCAGTTACTTTTTACAAATCTAGAACCTGGAGCAAAAATAGGCATACTGCCTAAAAGCAAATGATAGTAAATGTTGTCGCATGCTTCCTTTTTTACATTTATGAGATGAGATAAATGTCGTCCCATATAATGGGAAAACTATGTGTGTTTCTTGTAAGTCTTAGTAGTCAGACCAAAAAGTCTGAAAGTCATCATAAATATTCCAAAAAATATTAGTGAAGTTAAATTCGTGTTTTTAATCAAATGTTTCCATCACTCTAAAATAAAGAATATATAAACTTAGAACCAAAGTTCTTTACACTTTAATTTATTAAAACGGGAGATTGAAAACTCACCATTGAATGCTAATGGTTCATATGTGTTCTCAGCATAGGTGAAAAAATAGAAAAAACATCTACGCTCTTAATTTTTTTATTTATTTAGTTATTTATTTTTTGTAATCTGCTTATAATTTGATATCCAGGAATCACACACTGAGGCAGCGATTCTTAAGAGAATGCTCTTTTCAGCCGTCTTGTAAATCCTTCATATAGAGCAGAGCCATTTTACCACGGGAGCCGCTTTTACCCATCATAAAAATCATTTGTAAGCATATCAGTGAAAACAAATACAGAATAATATCCCTCCACCTCTGAGGGGAGGAGGTGGAAGTGTTGTCTTCTGTGTTCCTTGTTGTGATTTTAATGAGGATGTCAGAGCTGTCAGTGCTGTAATAGCTGATTGTAATAAGCTTCTCCCTCATATGCTAAGACAAATGGTCCTGTTGTTATTCTAATGATGTGTTAGATGTGTTTATGCCGTTTTGTTTCCCTCCACATGCAACAGTTTCATGCACTTGATCCAGGGTTAACTGAAGTCTTATGTCGTTAGCAAAAAGATTGTTGCTTTGACATATTTTTATTAGTTTTATTTCCAGGCTTCATTCTTGTTGCCCGTCAGCTCCTCATTTACTAGCAGCACACTGCCATCTCGTGTTTATTTGAGTGTATTGCATCAGTATACATGCTCATTGCATTGATGCTATGGATTCATTCTGCAATGACAGAAAAGGCAGACCTTTCCCAGTGTCATATTTATTTCACTCCTCCTCTTATTTTTTTCAATAATCTAACATTTTTGATACTCTAACTTAATCCTAAATGTTTATATTAATCCTATTGGATTCCCTTGAAATGCAGCCTCTAAAACAGTTAGATTATTCCAGCTGGTTGAAAGAATGCAGTTTATTCATTTTGCATAATGAATCTACAATTAAACACATCTTTTTTTACGTCCGTACTTCACACGAAACTCATCTCCCCCTCTGTGCGTAAATAATTGTAAGAAGTAAACTGTTTATTTTCTGCAACTGCGCCTAACAGATGTGCTAATCAAATATTTGCATTGCTAAAATGGGAGTCACTCCCAATTAAATTCACACTTTTCACCCACCTCGACAGATGCCATGGTGAAGCTGTGAATCTCTCTTATTTGTGAAACTAAACTTAATGTGTGAGGTTTAGTCAAACATTGCCAGTCAAAACTCTTGTATTGAGTGCAGCCTTGACCCCTCTGGGCAGTATCAGAGCCGCTGAAGTGCTTTGGCATCAGTGTGACAGGATTAACACATCAAAAGCAGAGTTGGGGCCTACAGCGGCGTCACACAGTCAGTGCAGCACCTTTCATGTTCTGCTCAGGTTCACCACAATTTCACGTAAGCCAACAGCAAGTCAGACGGAAAAAGATAATGGGGCCAACCTGCTGCTATCACGCTTTCCTTCAGCTGCAGTGAAATATGTCAAATTCTGTGTGTTTGATGAAAGATTTGAGTTCAACAAGCTTAAGTCAGGGAACGATATCTGACTGTGTCACATGGCTGGGATGCAAAGGGGCCATTTAGGTCTGACATTCGAGCTGAAATTATTGCTGCAAGCCTGCATGGTCTTACTTTTTATTATGCAAATATTTAACAGTTAACAGAAGCAAAAGTTAAACTCAAGCAGTCTAAGAGGTTTCATGTCTTGGAGTTGAATCCCAGACATTTACCCTGGAAAGAGTTGGAAAGGCTTTTCATATCAAATATTGAAGGTGAATGAATGAATAAAATCGTTATTTCAAATGAGCAAGTAACAAATTTAAATGAAAATAAAACAAGTATAAAATTAAATTTTTGACAAAGAAATTATGTCAAACACCATAAAGTGAAATCGTAGATTATACAAGTAATAAATCCAGCTTTTTCCTGTTTGAAAAGGAATTGGAGGAAGTGAATTTTTACCCCATTTAACTCGTTATATACACTTTTAAACTGTACATGTCTACACCTACTGTATAAAAAAACTCATCACTCATATCACTGATATGCAGCTTAAATGAAAATGCACATATATTTCTGTATCAACTGATTAACTTATGCATGGATAGTTAGCGATATAGCTAGTACATGTCTGAGTTATACAGTAAATGTGATTACCTTTGGTTAAGACCAAAATTATTCAAATTCAAAATTATATATTATTAATATATATTTTTTTATCATTTTACCAGTATATTTTTTATAACTGTAAGTAATAGTAGCATTTCGCAGTGGTCTAACCCCAGTCCTGCAACAATCTGTTTGACAAGGCTGTGATATTTTTCTTTACTTACCTTGTAATCTGAAGGCCCAGCTCCAGCTTCCTCGGGTCAAATGTCAACGTGTCCCTGGGAAAGCCACTTAATCTCAAGTTGCCTGCAAATCTTTGCAATGAATGTATGAATGTGTGGGTGGTAGTGAGTGCTTCAAGTGGTGTGTATAACTAGAAAAGTAAATTCTGTCGATTTACCATTTCTATTTATACTTTAAGAACAAATATTCATGTTTTTTTTCTAGTATCAGATTGATCTCATGTCAGACACTACTTTGAATACAAGTCTGTGAATTAACATTAATAAACAATGTTTAAGAATAAAAAAGAGATTTTAAATACATAAAACCAAAGCTTTTTCATGTGTTTTAAAAGCTTTACTGAAACACAGTTGTCCTTTTATGTCTTGCCTAACAGCCCCTGTCTTTGTTTAGGTTGTCGACATAAAAGAGAAACTGAAATTGTCCAAGAAGTTCTGGTCGAGCCTGCCCGAGGCAATGTGTGTAGAGGACAGAGTGACTGCCGGAAACGTCAGTGATGAGGACTGCTGGAATGGACACACCAAGGGCAGGTAAGGAGACTGCAGCCCTGGAGCTTAATGCAGACTAACACAAAAGGTTACTTAGAAGTCCAAAGTCTTTTCAGCGTGCCTGACGTTAAGTAGTCTGATCCTAGAATTAAGAGGCAAGCTTTTTTCATTTCAGTGCACTGTGGAGGAGCTGGGCATTTTTTCATTTAGAGCTGTTTAATTAAAAAAAGGATGTGTCATTTTTATTGTTACGGTTTTCCTTTAATATGTATTGAGTTGTATGAAATATATTGTTTTTTAGAGAATCAATTACTCTTTGTTCTTAATTAGGCGGTGCCAGCTCGGTGTTAGCTCTTAATCTGATTTCTTTACTTGAAAAAAAAAAACTTCCACTGCCCACAGACTTTTATTTTCTGAGTTGCAAAATCTTTACTGAGCATTATTTACTTGTTCAGGCATTATAAACTACAAACCTCAATTGTCAATGTCATTGATTGTTAGACCAAACCGAATGTTTGGAGAATCATTTACATATAAAAAGCTGTGTGACCCATGTTTGTGTTAAGCTCTGCAAATGTTCACATTTTCCTCCAATTATTCCAGGGATTAGAGATTAGAGAATCAGAATCAGCTATGCACATCTTGTTTTTCTTGTTTGTAGTTGTCTGTAAAATAGTTCAAGCTCAGATTGTAATTTTTACTCAGCATCTTCCTATCAACTCTGACCACTTTTCTTGTCCTTGATGAATAAAAACATCGCCCACACTTTATTTCACTGTGTGGATAGCGTGTCCAGAGTAATGTGCAATGTTAGCTTTTTTGCATTAAAGAGCAAAAGTTCGGTTTCGGCCTGATTTGAGCAGAGCACCCTCTTCCAAATGTTAGCAACGTCCCCTGCATATACGCTGTAAATAGTGCTTCTTATGGCTTTTTTTTTCCCAACAACATTCGTCTTAATGCTCTTTCATAAAGGTCAGATTTTTGGAGTGCCTGACCTACCAATTTCTTGGTATGTCTGCAGTTTTCAGCTGATTGAAAACTCAATTGCTTGCACTAGATTTTTTTTACTGGTGTCATAGTAAATAAAACTCGATATGAATGCATCCCACACAAATTTTCAATGTGATTTTCTGTGTTTCCTTCCACCTAATAATTATACACTGTATCACATAAAATGAACTAAAAATGCATAAAACGGTATTTAAAATGACAAAATGTGAAAATACTCAAGCGATATGTACACGTTTGCAAGGCTCGTAATGTAAGATATCATTCTTTATTTTTTGTCATCCTTGAGTCAAAAAACAAACAAAAACATTACCTTTTCAAATTCAGTGACATTTCAGGGGTATATGTTAGCTAGAGTGATCAGCGCTTATGGGAAAACAAACGTTGTTGTGTCACCTGATTTGTGGAATTCTGTCACACAGCGACCCGCAACCTATTTATCCAACAGGAGAGCAGGCAGCTGACATACTTTTCCCCGGAGAAATACCTCACAAGTGTGTCAGTGTATTAACTGACATTATGGGGTCAAATTCCCATTTTACAAACATTGCTGTAAACCTAAAGAGCCAATTTCCAATCGCTTTATGAAAATTAGACATATTTCAATTATGGGTGGAATTAGCCTTCCCTCCAAGCACTTGTTTGGTGCTGCTTATTTTCCTAAAGCCTGTGACAATAATTATTTCAGAATTATATCTTTGCATAAAGAGTGCCTTTCTAAAATGCACCCCTGGCTAATTGAATTTGTTTTGTTTTGCTTTTTTAATATAGATACTTTCCTGAAGTCCAAAAGGATGGCCTTACCAACCAGATGAATAACCCTGAGGTGGGCGTCGACATCACACGACCCGACACCTTCATCCGTCAACAGATCATGGCTCTAAGGGTGATGACCAACAAGCTGAGAAATGCATACAATGGCAATGACATCTACTTTCAAGACACAAGTAAGCTGTTAGCCATTTTTGTAATGCAGGCGAATGAATCAGAATGCTTTTTCTGCTTTGCTTTAGGCAGCTGTCATAGTTTTTTTTCATCTTTATTGTTTGCTTGAACATTGAAAAACACTTCTTACATGAGAGCACATTCAAAGACATTGCAAGTATTTTTTAATCAGGAAGTCCTTCTTCACATTTAAAGTATGTGTATTGTTACGGATGCATATCTGTCATGTATTGCAATTCCCTGGGAAGAAATGTGCAAAATGTGAAAAGTGTGCTTCTGCATAAGGGTTTAAAATGTTATTTTGCTGTTTACTATGTATATGGTCTTAATGAACTTAATGGTCATTTGATCATCTTAGGATGATGGTAAAGAAATTAAATGTGAAAACACAAAGCTTGAGTGCCCCCATGTAGCTGACTAGGATAATATGATTATTTACTTAAAACACGAAATCTACTGCTTACTGCCCTGGAAATGTTAAAGCAAACTTTACGTAAAGGAGTTTCTGTACAAAATCTGTTTTAACAAACTTGTAAGAGGGTACAATATTCCATCTATAAGGAATATGACCTATTCTCAGAAAATCAAAGGTCAGCCTTGATTCTGAATTACCAATGATGAACTCTTACGTTTTTTTTTTTTTTGCTCTGCTCTTGTAATTCAGGTGATGAAGGCAGCGGCTCAGGCAGCGGAAGCGGCTGCACAGAGGGCTGCACCACAGACATGTACAGCGCTGCCACTGAAGCCCCAGTGGTGAGAGCCGACCGGAGCGGGCCTATGGAGGACTCTGCCCCCCACCATGCACCATCCATAGCACTGCCAACCGTGCTGGCTCTGCTAGCTCTAACTCTGCACCGACAATGGAGATAATGATGGAGCAACAAGCTAGATATGGACTGCAGGGTTTTTGTCCCCTTTTTTCTCCTCTCTGGCAGTTTTTGTATTCAAGCACATTGGAGCTACAGTCAAGCAAAGAGCATTCAGCCTACCAGCGTTGATGCTGCAGGATTCTGCTCTGAGAAAGAGAGTAGTCATCCACATCATGATTTTCCACTTTTCCAAAAATCATGCAGTGCCATCCCTAGACTTTATATTTCATTAAATCATTTCAGTTTCTAAAACTGATGTGGATCCAACAAACTCTGCTTCAGAGATTTAAAAAAAATAAATAAATCTTTACATTTCTTTCACATATGGCAAATATAAACATAGATTTCCAATTGGAAAAAAAATATAGTATGCACTTTGAGTTTTTTTTTATTGAATTTTTTTGTCTGAAGAAAATGTAAAAAGAGATGTGGTTAAATTATGCACCTTAAAAAGGTACAATAAGCTTAATAAATGTTTGATAATATATTTTAAAGAGGTGATGTACATCTAAGTGCAAGAGGATTCAGGAACCATGTCCGCTTTGGTTAGAATTTGATTAAATATAACATTATGCCATTTATTGATTTGTGAAGGAAAAACAATTCTTTTCAATTTCCTTTTTGTGAATGCAAATTGAGATCTTTCATACGGTTTCAATCATTTTGGGGCTGTAGATGCATATATTGTTTTAAACACAATCTGCACAAACCTATAAATACTCACAAAATCTGCTCAGCAGTGGCCTTGTGCTACAGCTGACTTGAAGGGTTAGGATTAACATTTTATTTACTTTGCCTTGCACCAACTCCATAATCTGCAAAATATGCTCATATCTTGCCAGTTTCTTAACTTAGCTTAGAACCTAAAATCATTTCTAAGAGGTTTTTTTTTCTCTTTTATCTGCAGAGAATATGCCACTAATTTACTGTTATGTAGCTCTATGGCTAAACAGCTATGGTAACATTTTGTTTAAGATGTGGTCGTTCAGTATAGTTTAAAATATTTACTTCTAGTTTAAAGGGATAAATACTGTCATAATTTAATTTCATCAATAATGGAACAGGTAGGTAGCTACAGTGGCTAATTATTAATCTTCTATTACAACCATAAGGGTCTTTTGTGGATTTTTTAAGCTGGGTTAAATTGAGAGGAAATGGCCCATCAGTAATTTACCTTTAATAGATAACTCTCTTAGTGTCTTAACATTGATGAAAGATAAGAAATTCAAAAGCTGTTAAATGACCTAAGATATGCAGGAGATGATTATTCTCCTTGGTCTGTAGCTATTTATTATGAAGACTTTTGCCGTCTGTGGTCCATAACAATGATATTTCTATACTAAACAAACTTTGAAACAGAATAGATTTTAGTGTTTTTCCATTCAAACCATTGTTATGCAAGTTCACTTTTCACAAGAATTAGTTGTACTTTCAATTCACACAGGTTAAAACAGATTTGGTTCATATTCAAAATTCACTGTTTTAATATTTTTGCGTACAGTCACACCACATAAAGTTTCAATTTACAATTTTCAACATTAATTAGCACTTTGATTATTTTGCAGCTTAGCATTTACCAGGTGAGTCTCTCTGCTCACATAAAACATTTTTTTTTGTTTGACCAAACTATCAATAAAGCTCCTCTTATGCACAGAATTCCCTGCTTGAATTGTAAGAGATCAACATGAGCAGAAAATTTTGATTCTGCTTCAGTACTCGAACTAGAAAACCCTTCACTCATGTGAATTATCCTCACTGTTATACTGGTTTTCCTTATAGCTGGTAGATGTGACAATCCATTTAAGTGTTGCTTCAGTCTTAGGCTTGTTTTTTGTACATAGCAAAACTTTAACATAAATTTGTTGACACAATACTGATAGAACTGGAGTAAAGAAACAACTCAACATAATCTACTTCTTTTAAATAGTCTTGATTTAGACCTTCAGCTTATAATATTAGGTATGTTTGTGTGTGCATTTTCAATAATGTCTGAGCATAAAGATGGATAAATGTGTTAGAGACAAAAGCCTAAAGCAAACCAGTGATCCCTGTGATACGTTTCAGGATATCACAAGGGAGCAATTCATGCTTCTGATCTGAGAAACAGCTTTGTTTAAGTCAGTTGTTTGAAAAAGCTAATGCCACTTATGTAAACACTATTTTGAACAAAGTCAAGTGCGGATAACACTGAAAGAAAAATATTATCTGGTTTTACTTTATCATTGGATAGTTACTCTGTCAAGAGATACTTAATAAATGTTTCACATAGGAAGGTCATTTCAATGGACTATGGACCGATCTTTACTGTAAAAAACATTATCTATTTAACACAGCCATTAAATACAAAATTAAACCCATTAAACCCATATTGAACTTTTTCAATATTAGGTAATGTTACCTAGTAACATTACCTAATATTGTTGGGTATTAGGTCATCTATTAGGGTACCTTGATCAAATCATCAAGGTAATAGATGATGGCACATATGTACTTTTGTCTTAGCACTTATTAGGAGGTCAAATGTAATGTTTTTAACAAAACACTAAGAGAGTTATCTACTTCAGGTTACTAATCTCTAACCAGATACAGAAAAATCTTTCACACCTGTGGCTCTGAAGACAATCAAGTTAGGAGATTCCTATTGGGCATCTCAAATTAAGTTTCCCACTAACATTTTCCGTTTGAATTATAATGAAATTATATGCAAATAAAAATTATTCGGTTGGTCTACAAGAGCAAACCTATATTCTTGTGTTGCTGTGAACTTTACATGAATTTAAATCAACTGACTGTATCATGTTGTAGTGCTGCATCCTCAGAATATATTACACGTATTTACCAACTATCATCAGATGTTTCATACCTACTGGAACTACATTTAGAAAAACGCAAAAACATGCATCTTTGCATATTGAGTAACTGCTCTAATAATCCCAGGCAGTATTTAAAAATGTCAACTTCAAATGACAGAATTGAAAAGAATATATAAGTACATATTACCATACTTGTTGTATGTCTGGGAGTTATTAAGAGAGGCAGGGAGCAAACATCACACAGTGGTGACAGGGAATGCTAAGAATGACTCCCTGAATTTATCTGGAAAGCTTGAATGGTTATGTCTGCAGCACAGACAGGCTTGAAGCCGACCACAGTCACCTGTGAAATGAGAATCTGTGGGGACTGGACAAGGCTGAATGCTTCAGTGAAGCTCCTCAGTAGAGCGTACTTACAGAGAATGTGAGAGACCTTGGCACCGCTGAGGGGCGCGGACAAAACCAGCCTGGATGTGCGCTCCCTGTTCTCTGAGAGCCCGTCAGGTTCATAACCAGCAGGCCAACTGAGCGTACACATCCACAGAATTAGCCTATGTCATGCCCTTCACAATGTATCAAGAAAAACGTTAGCTTTTCAATATTGTTTGAAGTACTCATTTACATCCACAGTGCAAGAACAACAATACAGAAAAAATACGCAATGTGTTTTTTTAAAGTTATTCTTTATTCTGACTATTGATCTCACAGGATGCCATTTTTGTTTTTAAATCATTGAACTTTTAATATTTTTGCAATAAAAGGTTAAAAACAACAGCTAACCCAGTGCTGAATTACATCAATTCTTTACAAGTCACATTTATTTTTACTTTTACCTTGGAGGTAAAGAGTTTGTTGAGCGAAGATGCCTTAATGTATTTCAACCATATCGTGAAGATGATTGCATTTGTTTTATTACTATTGAGAATAAATTCTAAACATTTTTAAAACAGATTTCTCCTTGTTATAACTTTGTGAAAGGTATAAAAAAAACTACTAGGATTGAGAATAGGATTAAGAATTTACTCCTACACTGTGACCTGCAAAACTGCAGAAACCTTTTTACTTGTTTCATTGAAATCACAAACTTTACTGAATTTAAAGACAGACCCACAACAAAAATAATGGAGAAATGTGGAATGGAATGAAGATGACAGATTTATTGTTTTATTTTTACAAATGAAAATATGAACAGTGGCATGCATTTGCATTGAAACCGTTTTAGTCTGGTGCCCCTAAATAAAATCCAGTGCAGTCGGTTCCCAACTCGGTACATATCTCTAGCGGACTGAGGGTTTCTAGACAAACTGTATCAGGAAGACCAAGAAACACAATGGAAATAGAAATGTGAAATGCGACAATAGAAAGCTATCTGACATTCAAAAGCAGGTTAATAAATAATATCCCAAGCTTTTAGCATATCTGATTATCTTATAAATTAATCATCTAAAAATGAATGGATTGGCGCTACAAGCTTACCAAGGCATGGTCGTCTGACTAATCTGGGTAAGGAAAACATTTCCTGAGAAGTTGCTAATAGGCCTATGGAAACTCATCAGCAAACCAATTGCTAGTATCTGTTGATATAACAACCATTAGCTGCCCACTTCACAAATCTTGCCTTTATGGAAAAAGAAGAAAGCCACTGTTGACAGACTGATATATGACACTGGCTTAACTTACTTAGCTTTTTCAAAAAAGCATGAAGGGCAGTGAAACGCTGTTGTGGGTTTAACCAACAAGTTTTAATTTTGGGGGTTTTAATTCCATCAAAAAGTGAACAGCTTTTCAAATATTTGGTAGTAAAATGACACAATTTCAAGGTGTCCAAGACATGTGAATACCTTTGCAAAGCACTGCATGATTCAGAGAACTCTTCTATGGTTAGTCTTAATATCTAAAAGGAGGGTTTTTTTATTCAGTCATAGGATCAGTAATTTTCTAACATCACAGACTGACAGCTCCATTGCGCTGAGGTAAGTTTGAGCACTGAGGTGCATGTTGGAACAACAGGTGACAGCTAGGCCTCCTCTGTGTACTTCCTGTTTGTGAAATCGGCTCTTATCAGTGGTTCAAAGCCTCTGTTTCTCCTCTGACGCAGGTAGAGCACAAAGATAAGGAGAAGCACCAGTAGGCCGACAAAGACGCCTCCCAAAGTCGAACCCAGCACAAACACAGCTCCCTCATCTGCATCTGTGGAAAGAAAGGAGAAATACTCTGAAAATCCAAAGGTTTGTATCGTCAGTGGGGTTAGTATGTGACGACTCGTGCTGTAACAAAGACAAGACAACATCTAACTGTAAACTATTATAGTTTTCATAACACTATAACACTGCAAGTCCCACTTATTCACTTCAATGTAAATCAGAAATAATAAATAAATAATTATACATTCTATTTAACATTCCTAATGAATTTAAACTAATTAATCATTCCATTTATTTTAATCATTTAAGCATTTATAAACTGGTCTTAATTAATTGAAGTACTAAAATATTTCAATAGCTATTTGTTAATTTCTTTATGTGTATATTTTCAGTTTTATTTAAACAATCGTGCACAATTTTATACAGTCATATTGGTTGTATTGTGGCACTTTTGAGTTCTGTACGCATTAAAAAAGTTCCGTAATCATAAAATTTTTTTATTGTTAGCTCAGTATTCACTCACCATCGAGGGAAATAGCATAAGAATATCCCAGCTGATCCGATGTGACGTAGATCTCTTCATTAGTGATCGGAGGGAAAAAAGGAACCATATTATAGTCCCTGTTGTGACCAATAGGAGCCATCTCATCCGGGTAGGTGGCGTTGGAAGGAACAAACCTGCGCATCCATTCATCAAAAATGGCATCGGTAAAAGAATGGAGCACCTTTAAATTTGAAATGACAATAAAAGTGTGGTTAATTGGCTTGAACCTAACTGTATACTCAAATTTTACTATGCGCCGTTGAATTCCTACCAGAAAGATGGGATCATTGGCTGCAGAGTGGGACAAAGAGCTGGTTCCATTGAGCATAGAGTGAACAAGGTTGTGAAGGTTGTCGACCGTATCATCCAGTTCTCCGTCTGGCTTTTCGTACCCTTCAAGTGCATTTCTGTTCATTTAAAACAAGCTAATCAATGACCTATGACTACCGAACCCTACATTTTTTGTGGCCTAATAGCCAAAATCATATTCATAACACAAACTGTTGAGTTTTACCTGAAGCTGAAGGAGGAGTTGGTGAAATATGGAGGACTGTCAAACTCTCTGATTCCTAAACAGCTTCTGACGTCACTCATGGTGGGTAGAGACATGTTGGCTCTCCCTATCATCCCTCTCTGAATAAAACCCTCATTCGTGCCATTGCAAAGAGTCACCAGACGGTTATAATCATCCAAGCTAGAAGGAGAAAAAAAATGCCTTTTTTAAAGAAAGAACTGGATGCACATTCACTGTAACTGCAAGAGCTACAGTGCCTTGGAAAAATATTTATGCACATTTATTTATTCTTTTTTTTTGCATTTTGCATAAAGGTTGGATGAGAGTAAAAATGATCTTTTTAACTTTCATGCAAAAAGCTTGAGGTGGAAAACTAACATCAACCTGAAAACGGAACCATAACAGTGAAACTTTGTGATGCCAGTGTTTGTCTGGGAGATGCTTTTTTTTTCAAATCAAAGAAGCTGTCCAGAGATAGCAATAAGGTGGTAGAGCTAAATACCTGTGAGAAATCATGTTAGAAGTTGCAAATACTTAAGACAAGGGCTGAGTTTCAGTTTACAGTCAAACAATGATTCTACATCTAACTCTGAGTGTTTTATAACAGAGCAAATTTATGTATTAAAATAGACCAATCAAATTGAAATCCAATTGTGAAAATGTGGCAACTGGTGCATATTGATCCTTTCCTTCCAACCAGACTGACTTTGAGCCCTTTTGCAAATAAAAATGGCCAATGGGCGTGCTGTGGTGGCGTAGGGGATAGCGCGACCCACGTTTGGAGGCCTTGAGTCCTCGATGCAGCCATCGCGGGTTCGACTCCCGGACCCGATGATATTTGCCTCATGTCTTCCCTCCTCTCCTTCCCCCTTTCCTGTCAGCCTACTTTCATTTAAGGGACACTAGAGCCCACAAAAGACCCCCTGGAGTGGAGAAGAAAAAAAATGGCCAAACATATTTGCCTATGTGTGTCTTATATAGTCTGGCTTTCAAACAAAGCACCACATGTTTCCAGAGGTGTAAATATCTGTCTAATTGATGTCTGAAATCTGGAAACCATGATGCATCTGTTGGCTGCGACTATCACATTAATGCCACAACTCAACACAAAAAGTCATCAAATCTTCCAGGATTTGTCTCCACCCATTGGATCTTGACATTTCAAATAAAATGCATTGAAGTTGATAACTGCAACATGACAAAATGTCAAAAGCTTTTCCAAGGCAGAGTATTATTCTATCATTAGTTGTGCTGACCTGTTGCACACCACTCCCCATCTGGAGAATCTTGACTGGTTGCTGATGAGGAAAGGGTTGTCTGGGTTCCTGCCTCCAAGCAGAGAGTCTGTACACACATCACACTCACTCTGTCCTGTGGCAAAGTTCCAGTAAGGAATTGCAAAGTTCTCATTGCCTGTCAGTCTCTGCAGAAAAAAACAATAATAAAGTATTTATTTATTTCTACTTACACAAAATCTAAGTTGCACTTATGCTTGACTGACAATTAGATAACATTACCTGAAGCTCTCTTTCCAAGCTCAGAAGGTGGTACCTGTGCCAGGTAATGAATGCTGGACCTTTGTGTGAGAAATCTATGGCTTTGAAGGGGCGACCAGGACCTGCAGGAAAAGTATTATTTAACAACTAACATGATCTCAAGCTTACATAAGACAATCAGGCCAAAAAGGTTGAACAGAATCCAATTCGGTCAAAGCTTTTTCAAATCAAACAAGTTCAAATCCAATTATAATGTGATACAGACAGATATTGTTGATTAATCAGCAAAATATTTGGGCAAATAAAAGATCATTTTGGATATTACATTTAAACACAGGGTTTTCCTAAAATTGCTAAAGTTACATCTTGGTTTTTTTTTATAAATGCATACCCCTCAAATTAAGTCTACCTTATGAGTTAATCTTCATAACTCTGTTAAATACTTGTGTATTTTCACACACTAAAAATTGTTTCCTGATGGAGAAAGTAGTGAAAATAACTAATAATAGCGATTGTTATTCTATCAGCAGCAGTTTTTAAAAATGTATTTACATCTCTTTTATATGATGTTGGTATGGTACAATCTATTCTAGATTTTCATTTTGTATTTAAATATAAAACAAAATATTTTTAGCAGAAGTAGTTTTGTGCTCTTGAATACGCCAACAGTAATACACAGTAGGTGGTGCATAATATGTAAATATACAAATATGCCTCTTTCTCATTACAATAAAGTGTAATTTGGTTACTTTTTGCAATAAAACATACACTGATAAAGACAATACATAAATATAGATTTACCTAAGAGAGTGTCTCTGACTGAGTAGTAATGCTGCCAGACGAAGAAGTCATAAATGGAAATGTTGGCAAACTGTGGCTCAGTCCCGTTTGGTCCCAGCAAACCCAGCCAGTGCTGTGTGGCAATCATGTAGTCTGGATGGATGGTGTTCTTAGCCAGATCCAGAACATCCAGGAAGTCCTGAATTTCCCCGCTGGTAAGGGAGTGGATGTTCTTCCTCACCACAGGAGTTTTTCTCTGGTCACAGTTTGGACCAGTCCAGCCGAACTTACACTGACCACAATTATAGCCAGCAAAGTTACCTGCAACACAGAAAGCCAACTGTGAAATACTTGATACTCAAGGTGGGCTTATGATGGCTTACACAAATTTCTTTCACTCACCGCTGCACCTGCAAGTCTGATTGAAGAACTTGGTGGGCCACCTCTCTCTGTCATCAACATTTCTGAGTCTGTACGGTCCCCCCCAGGGTTTGGAATCCACTTGCACAGCCCTGCAGTTCCCTCTCCCTGACAGAGAGCCGCAGACGTTGGCAGGATCGGAACCCAGAGCAGGGCAGCAGCGCTTGGACCGGATCCCCTCTACTGTGCAGCAAGCTCGAGGAAACTGAGCTTCAGCGGGTTTAACGCAGAGCAGCAAAGACACAGTGCCGAGAACCAGCACGATTCTCATTTTCCACCTATTTGTTTCTTCCAGTGAGTGGTGAAAAATCAGTTTGCAGATCAAGCGGTCGCTGTAAGGCAGTCGATTTGATCGCCCCCCCAAGGAGTGTGGAATCTCCCTCCGCCACGGTCGGCTGCTGTGAATCTTCAAATTAGATGGAGTGATAAAGTTAACATCTGTGGAAATAGCACTTAAAACCAAATCACGTTGTGCTGCAGCTAGTTGCGTGCAGATTAAGAAAGCCTCTAATGTGCATTCTTGCTTTTGTAGGGCTGGGGAGGATTAAGACATTGGTCTTGTGATGATCACCTGACAGCCAGGCTGTGAGTTCCAGCAAGATCTGGAAAGATACCAAATAACTGTCTGAAGGGGCTATTATGTTGTAAATACTACTATGTAGCAGCTGAAGACAATATGATGTTTTGTGGTTCTCTGCGGTCGAGTCATTCACAAGAATAACAACAAAACAAAATCAGTTTTCAGATCAATGCCACCTCTCAGGATTTTTGGAGTTCTGAGAAAGAACATTTCATCCAGAAATTTGTTATATTTTTGTTGCTCGTTATGTGTCATAAGTTGGTGTGAGGTGGTGGTGGAAGTGATGAGGGAAACGCAGCAGACCCAGATGAGATGTATGATGACGATTTAATGGTGACAATATTCCTGAACAGTCCAAAAACCTGGCAGCACAGCTGAGCGGAAGCTAAGGCTCAACACTGGTAGCGACAGGCTACACGAATGGACCAAAAGACAGCCAGAGCACACTTCACACGACTGCTTAGACAAACGAAAGGACCCGACGAGGACGCAGAGACACAGGTGGCATTAAATACACAGAGGGTAAACACAGAAACGAGACACACCTGGGAATGATCAAGGGGAGACAGGACAACAAGGAGACTCAGAGACACAGGAAACTCAAAATAAACACACAGAAAAACAGGGAACATGACATTATGCTTCCAAGTTCTTAGTTATTTGTGTTTCACCTTTTCAAAATTGAAATTGAAAACTTAACCTAATAGTTTACTCATTGTTTTCCAGACTTATTTGTTAATTTTTTTTTAGTCTATACAGCACTAAAAAAATCAACAAAAGTGGGCTTTATAAAGCTTGAACTTAATCACTAAACCAAACTCAAGCCAATACAAAAAGCAAAAACAGAAGGGTGGGGTGTGGGCTTTGAGCTGGGAGTCAGACTCTGAGCACATGACCACCTATATGATAGCTTGTCAGATGCCCAGTTTCCCGGAACTGGGCATCTGACATGCCCAGTTGCATGACCTTAGAAAGGCCAGGTTTAACAAGAGGCTATTCAGAAAATTCCATATAAAGACAAATATTTTGAGGAAAGAGATTAATACAATTTGAAATGCAGCTGAAACATAGCAGAATGTGGAATAAATGAAACTCTGTGAATACTTTCCGGATGCATCTAATCAGAGGATAATGTGGTAGATAAAAGGAAACAATGAGATGATTTTGTTATATTACGCAAAACGTGGTATTTCCCTTGAAGGGAAAATATGGCGGAAGTCTACATTTCTACAATAACAAACATCTGTCTGCTGAACAAAGTAAACAATAAAAAAAATTACCTATGCCTGTTTGGAAATTTATAAATGAGTAATAGGAGAAATACGAAAATTATATAATGACCACATGTCAAATAAGCTGCGAGTATAAAATGGATGACGAAAGAGCTGTCATTGTACAAACCACATTATATAAACATAAATGTTTTTATTCATGTTCTTTTTCTTGGAAATTAACAATTACAAGAGAGTCATGTGGAATCTCTGTTATTTACTGATGATATCTGAGTCCTCCTTCCCTTAAGGCACAAATGTGGGTGATTCAAACTTTTCTCGAAAGCTTTTGATCCTCCAACTCCTGGATCGTATTCCCAGAGTCATGGGATTGGTGTGAGCAGTCTTTTGAGTATTAGCAAAACAATATACTGTATCTTTTAATTAATTTTTTATTTATTTATTTATTTATTTAGATTTTTATTTTGATTTGGGGAAAATGTAATTAACTCCAGTTAGTTATTTTTTCATTCATTTACTTTTACTTTTAATATTTTTACTTACTGCTTGCAAAATTGTCCATATTCGTTTGTCATTTAAGGATCACAGTATCGATTTCATGTTTGTTGAAACATTTTATTGATAAAACTGGTCTAGATTTTGATTTAGACATGGCACCGAACTGCTTGTATGACTGATTGTTCAGCCAGACAAAATGTTGCACACGGTCCTTTATGTTTAAGAGGCATTCTAGGAGAAGTTAATAACTTCTAATTTAAGAACCATAGAGCAAAAAGAAAAAAAAAAGGTTGGAATTGAGATATGAAGATATTTAAATATTTAGCTTTTCCACTATATATTAGTTGCCTTACAGAATTTCACTGACAGTTTTTGGTGTTTTACGATTCTCCAATATAGAGGTTTCAAACCTAAGTTGTGTCTCTGCTGGTAAATGATGAAGAGCATGCAGTTTGTTAGCCACTTTGTCAAATCCTGCTGCTCTCAGATATAATACAATTTATAATTTATGATACAACAAACAGTCAGTGTGAAAAAAAAATCCTGACACAACAATGTTCAAGATAAAGGTACTGTCCATTCAAATATCTTCACCTCAGGGGCAGAACACAAGATGCTAACATGACTCTCCAAAAAGACATCATGGGACTTACAGCATTTTAACTTCACTGGGCGTTATCCAAGGAAAACACAAAGGACAGAGTGAAGTTTCTATAGAGAAAGTAGACAAAGACCAGAAGTTCTGCATTTATTTTGTTTTGACAGCCTACCTTAAAATTTAACTACATGGACACCAATGAAGAACACAGGCTCAAACTCAAGTAATCACTTTCTTATTTAGAAGTAAAATATAAGATTTGACATCAATATGTGAATATTTCTTTTTAAAGAATTTAATATTTTGTTGGTTATCATGGGTGTTTTGCATTTTTAAAAATCACACAAAGAAAAACTGAAGCTGCGTTCCAATAATGCTACATCAAACTGTTGTTCAGTCTGAACTGTGACACTTCAGAATCAACACAAGCATTCCAGCTGTGTTGCATTTCCTCAGCAAGATTATCAGTGCCGCACAGAAGTTTCAGTCATTTCAGCCATTTACTGAAAACGGCTCCTTCAGCACTGACAGATTTCTAGTGGAATCTGTTATTCCCACTGAAACACAGGATGGTGCCAGAGAGCCATCAGGAAATAATAAATGCACATAATGGCACACGGGACGTGGCTGTAAGAGCTAAATACATTGCTGCTAAGAGCTTTACAGACACATTTAATAAAAAGATCTTGAACATTCAGCGCTGGAAAGCAGCATTTCTTCCAATATGCTCCTTTGAAAACTGTAAAGGAGAGAAAGAACACGGAGAATGGCTTTGCATATTAAATAATAGCCCTGTTTGGTCTATTGTAGCTAGTCTTTTCACATAGAGTTTTAGTTATTCAGCTTCCTCCAGTTCAACATTGGGTGACTGATAATATTCCACCAAGCTCTAAATGAGTACTTATTAAGCATTGAATCTATTATTTCTTGTGTCTATTGAGTCTTTCAAAGAAAACTGCAGGGTGGGGGGGGGGACAGAATCATGCAGACAGAGAAATATGTTTCCATTTTCTTTGACAACAGGTGAGTGTTGCACTTAACACTTAAACCACTCTGAACACGTTTCACAGCAGCAACATGTCTTGGCTTGATATTACAGGCCTTTCACATTTTTAATTGAGGGCACTTCAGTTACATTTCCAGAGAACAGCCCTCTGTGTCCAAATTGAAGGTGCTAATTTCAATGTTTTGGCTGGTTGTTTCATTAACGATATGGAACTTGAGGAGCTATTCAACCAGCACTACTGGGCTTTTGGAGATTTCTAATACATATTCATATTAGTCTTTCAAATCAGCCCAGAGCAAATGCAACAGAAAACAGAATGCAAATCTTGTTGGTGTTTAGTCATGTCTTCTACTGAGGTCTTTAATTATGTATTAAGCTATTTTGGAACAGACCAGATAAGCAAGAAAAAAATTATCTGCTTATTATTAAAACTGAAAATAAATCTTTCTTTACTTTTCACAATTCACGAGATTATCTAAAAACAATTTCCTTTAATATGCAACTTTTACTTTTAGTTGGTATTTTATGACGAGATGATTTTTATTGTAGTGCTCAAAGTGTGCTGTATTTTTATCTGAATTTGACTACACAATTTGAGATTAAATTTGTTATGATTTGTCTCAAAATAAAGAAGTGATTTGAATTCAAGTGTTTTATTGACCGTCCATTTTCATTACGTTTCCATAAGACTTGTACAGACTGAAATTCTGCTCAACTTTAATTTAATAGCATAAGTTCAATGCTGCTGGATGGAGAGCATCTGTTAACATCAATTTTCAACTCTTGTCACAGATGTTTGGTTTACTGGATTTACTGAATACTGACTGTGCTGGTGTAATATATTGATATTATTTGATCTAAATTATTCTACTGCAGATCTGGCTAAATGTTTAGAGTTGCTGTCCTGCTGGAAGGTAAATCTCTGCCTCAGTCTTAAGTGTTTTACAATCTACAAAGTCTTCTTCCTTGTTTTTAGCCCTATTCATTGTCCCATCAACTCTGACCACCTTCTCTTTTCAGGGTAAAGCAAAGCATCCCCATGTTTTTGCTGCTGTCATCGCCATGTTTGACTGTGGCGATCATGTGTTTAGGTTGATTTTCTGTTTGTTTGAATTTTCGGCCACACATAACATTTTGCATGGAGTCTATAAGTTTATGTTTTTGGCCTTATCTAACCATAACACCTTTGTTCACATGTTTTAAGTACATATATTTTAAGAGCTCTATGACAATTGTGTAGTTATTAAAGCTTTGTGGCATTTAAAATAATAAATACATAAACCATTAGCATGTGCATGACTTATCTGCTTGTGTCTTCGTTATGAAATAATTTAGGTGTAGTGAACGACGCATTACTCATATGTCTGTATTTCTTCTTCATAATGAACAAAAATATGCATGTATACGACTAAAAGATGGGCGCCTGCAGTGCCTATTCACAATAGGAGGGGGGCACTGTTGCTGTGTTTGTCTGCCTTTGCTTCTCTGGAATGACTGGCTTTAACAGTTTGCATTTCCTCCACCAAATATGCCATGAAATAGTCTAGGATTGAACATCTTTGTACTTTAACTGTCACCATTTCAAATCTCGACCATGCCAGGGAGTGACTGACAGCATATATACAGTAGGCTAGGTGCCATGCAGCTATGTGAAATGAGTCGCCTGTATAGAGTTTTAATCCTCTTTAAGACTTCTATCCATCTCAAAATTAATATCTGGGGGCCACGTATCCCGCTGCACTAGTTTTGTGCACGTATAAACCCACTTCAGAATTATTCACTGTAAAATAAGATTAATAGTTATGCTGCAAAATACGCTTTAGGTCAATTATTTGGGAGATCCCTGTGATATTCTCATTACATTGTAAAGCCAATTGGGGGACAAGCAGCATGAAGGAGAGTGTTGTAAAATAATTGCCATTAAAGGTCAACATGCGTTCAAATTGACGGAGATGCTATCCGTTTTCATCAGAGCATATGGGAAACCTATAATGCTCATTACATGCGTTAAAATGGTTCTGTCCTAATTACTAATCAGTCTCTTGTACTATTAGAGATGGAAATTAAAAAATACAAAACAGACCCCTGGGCATCAATCACTTAGAATATATTAGAGATTTTCTTTTAATAACGGTGTTGGCATTTAAACAAAATTAATGTTCTCAACTTACAAAACTTTGCCAGATACGATATGCTAAAGGCAAAAGTGTCACATTTTACTTATTTAGAGAAAAATCTTTGCTTCTTTTTAATTATGTGTGACTTCAACAGAGCATTGTGATACATTCTTGTTCGGGAAGGCTTCAGAAACACAAAAAAATGATTCTGTTTATTTTTCTGTGCCCCAATCAGAACTCTGGCTAGACCCCTTCAGTGATTCTTTCTTCAGTGATTCCCGCCCACCGCTCTGGCAGCTTACCGATTTACATTTGAGCATAATGCAAGCATTAGAGGAGGCACAAGGCAGCCCTGATAAGTTACAAAGTGCTGCAGGGGTAAACCTCGTAAGAGAGGGTTTGGAGTTATTTACAGCATTCAAATCCTTAAAAAAAATAATATAAAAATTCCCTGTCTGGAGAATAAGATTGGGGTTTTTTCTTGCAGCTGATGCTTTGCACACAAAGCAAACAACAATGACACATGGAGGGTGTTTTAGCCGTAAATGACCAGCTGACATTAATTCTAATTGACTGATCTCATCCCCATGCTTCGGACCGGTTTGTGTGAATCTGCTCAGGACACAAGGGTCCCTGTCAAGGCAACAAAACAGAGACACTAAGGCTTGCTTAAGCATGAAGGAACACAGGAAAAAAATATTTCTTTAAATGCAATTTAATTTTCAATGAGGCACTACTTACAGTGCTTGTTGTCTGGCATTTTCTATTCAGAGATATGTTTTGATTGTGCAGCCCTCATAATGAGAGCGCTTGGAAATTGCAAAGCCAATACAAAGAAGGTTAAAGGCAATGGAATTCTTTCTTATCAGAAATGCTTTCTGTACAGTTGTTCCATTTGAAATGCATTTAATTGCAAATAGAAAAGAGGAGAGAGAAGGCCAACAAAGCGAGAGGCTAAAGCATTTTTCTTGTCTTTGAGTGTGCATATTCAAATCCGAGCAGGCAGACAATGAGGGAAAGGAATCGTGCTCTGAATAGCCTCTCTCTCTGTTTCTCTCTCTCTGTTCCTCTTTCTCTCTTTCGCTCTCTGCTTCCTTTTCATTCCCAGGCCAATCCACAGCCTTCGTCTTCTCTCTGTTGTCAGGGGCGGGCTTTTTCATTCACAGCTCCAACTTTCTTTGCCACTGATGAACAACACAGCAGCTGCACACAGGTAGTTGCACTTTATCAGATTAGTACATTTACCCCGTATGACAGTTTTCATGCTGTACAAGGAGTGCTAGTTGTTCTTCTGCTACTCATTGCTTCACCCAGGCACTTTCCGCTGAAGGTTAGGCCAAGTCTTGACCCGAGATCCTTTTTCCCCACTTGTCCAACTAAAGTGCTTGGAGTCTGTGCCTTTTTATGAGGCAGGCAAGCAAAGAATACCCTCCAAAAAGATATGCTGACAGTCTTGTGGGCGCAGGAGAAGTTGAAGCAAGAAAGTGCACCCTTCAAACTTTCCAGTGCAGCGCAAGGAATTCTATTTTTTCCCTCAACAAAGATTTATACATATTTATACAAGCCCAAGTACTGATAGGAGTTTGGTAGAAGAAAATCTTGGAATTGCAGAGGTAAACTATATGTAAATGCCATAAAGTAATAGACTTGTAGTGCAAATCACACCATTTTATCTTTAATTTTGCTTTCGTGCCCTCCCCACTCCCTTTCCCACCCTCCCCCCCATCCTCTTTCCTCTGGCTTAAAGGTGCATCAGAGATATGCATTTAAGCATATTCAGAACACGGGGCGTGAAATTAAATGTGTGGCAGAGTGAGAAAAATATACAGACGCTTGGAGATGCCTTAAAAATAGTCATTTATGCAGATGGAGAGGAGTGAAATCATTTGCAATGGGATGACCCTCTCTCCGAGCATTTCTCCCCCGTCACTGTTCTTCCCCCCTAATCTTGCGCTGTATCTTCATTTTTCATTGAACTCGCCAGTTTGCTGCTAAGCAGCCTTGTAGATAAGGCAAAGTGCTAAAAGGAGACGACAGAAGGAGCTCAGTGGGCCCGTTTCTATTGCACTTTCACCCAAGGCAATGGGCAGAATTTAACGGATTCCTTCCAACATATGTTTTTGCCAGATAAGTAAACAGTGTGTGTCGGAAATGAAAAAAAAAAAGCATTTGCAATTTAATGACATTACAGCTCCCAGCTTAGCCCGCCGTGCTGCGAGGCGAGGAGCAGAGAAAGGGGAGAGCGGAAGAATGGAACCGGGTGTCATCAATGTTTTTTTTTTCCTTCTTCTTTTTCCTCGCAAGAAGCAGCACTGAATTCTTCTTATTCTTTTCAAACCCCTTCCCCACCCCATCCCCTTCCTGCTATTTTTGTTCTCTTGCCCATAGTTTCTATGCCATTGTTGCAATAAAATTATCTATTATTTTATTCAGAAAAGTTGCTGTTTCACCACTCTGCAACATCTGATTCTCTGAGGTAAAAACCACATCCGCCCTGGCCATGGGTGCTTTCTCATCAACCGCCTCCCATCCCCTCCCCACAGTCTCCTTATCCAGCTTTTGTCTGGCTTCATCAAAGTGCAATAGATGTTTGGCACAATAAAAAAGAACAACCCTCCATGTTGTCACCATATTCACACCTACAGAGGGAACTGGTGCTGACTTGAAAAGAGAGTAACTTCAGAGGCTATATTTCAGTGGCAGTAAGCGATCCATCCATCCTGGGTAAAACTCCCCGCTGCCTGACAGACAGCTGCCTTATTATAGGAGGCTAATTGTGCAGCAAAGCAGATTATGAGAGTGGTAGGATGTAGTCCTTGACCATGTGCTAATGTGATGACAACTTTGGGGATGCTCTAAGCAAAAGGCGTCGCACGCCAGGGCACTTTTGGCACTGGCTATAATCTGCCTTTGGTATTAACTCAGCAAACCGGCTTGTTTGAGTATGGATCAATCGCTCACTCATTATATTATTTTTTATTTTTTTTCAAGAGAAAGCTTTATATTTGAAGCGCTTTCCTGGTGTTGATCTCTCATTAACCATGCTATGTAAATGCACTGGCAATCCCAGTGTAAGGGATACGTCACCCCCGGGGCCCGAGCTCGCAGAAGCATGTTAAGGAGAAGAAGGGGCAGGAAATTTGGGTCAGTCGCCTTCGCCAAAAACTTGAATTTCAGGTTTAGCTTAAAGCGCCCTGCTCAGCTTTTCTCCTCTAATGTGTTTTTTGTTTAGTGATGTTATGTTTTAAATGTCAGCCCTGGAGCCGTCCAGCAATTTAGCACACACAATAAACCCTGTTTTACTAATGCTTCCAAGTCTTCGTGTTACCTCTGTAATCGCTGCCGGCTGCAACATTACACACACTCCATTCACTTGGGGTCTTTTATCATCCAGGACTGCATTGATTGTACAGAAAAAAAAGGTTGGATAGGGTCAGAATAAGGTGCCCTGAAAAGGGTTTTACACTCTTTGAACCTTGTCACATAACATACTGTAATCCTATGAAGGTTTTATTTGATAGATTTACTTAAGGTAGTTCATAGCTGTGGTTTTCATCGAAAATCTGTAAAGTGAAAGCAGGCATATTTTATTGCAATTACAGCTGCAGATCTTTTGGGATATTACTGACATTTTTCAACATTCCTTTTTGTAGATTAACTCAAATTAACTCAGAATTGGATGCAAGAAAACTCAGTATTCAAGTTACACCTCAGATTCTCAGTTGGATCTAAATCTGGGCTTTTCCTGGGCCATTTTTATACAGAAATATGATTTTATTTAAACCTTTTTTATCGTATTGGCAGCATTTTAAGTTCATTCTTCAGCTAGAGACCTCCACCAAAGTCTCAAGTTTATTTCAGGACTATCCTGTATTTTGCTCCATCCATTCTCCCATCAACTCTAACCATCCTTCCTGTCTACTGAAGAAAATCACCCAAACAGCCCGAGGCTGCCACCACCATGTTCCACCATGGGAATGGAGTTTTTATTGTAATGCAGTATTAGTTTTCCACCACACAAACCATTTTCCATGGGTGATGTTATAGTTTGGTCTCATCTTACCACATAATCCTTGGTATACTTCCTCCTTTTTCGCTAGTTCTTTAGAGGTTAATAGCTTATGTGGGTTGGGCTGTTCTCTGGCACACCACTGGTTAATCAAATTCATCAAGCACTCCTCTTACTTCATCCCCCTAACTTGTCTGCTGTGTTCCTTGATCTTTAAGACTTTGTTTGATCACTAATGTTCTCTAACAAACCTTTTATACCCTTACAAATCCGTTGAATATTGGGATTAAATTACCGAAAAGTGGACTCTACTTACTGATTACATGACTTCTCAAGATTAGCAAGGACTGAATATAAATGCACACCATACTTTTCATGTACTTATTTATTAAACATTTTTAAAATGATCCATCTGTTTCTTTCTGCTTCACAATTATGCTTAGCGTTGATCATAATTTGATCATAAAATTCGATCAAAATACATTGTTGGTGTCTCAATGTGACAAAATGTAAAAATGTTAATGGGGTATGAATACACAGGAACAGCATAAACATGCGATTCATTGTCCTGAGTCGGAATATGGGGTTGTCAACTACTAACTTGCAGCCAAACTAACTTATCTATCTGAACAGAAAGGACCTGACACATGACACTGGATATTTAACTGAATTGGCTGTCAGGATGCATTGTGCATCAAATTAGGGAGGGGCAATATTTCAACTTGTTTACTCATTTTTCTCGTTCGCAGACATCCAACAATCCGCAGCGCTCAGACATCTGTTTGCCTGACAAGAAGATCACGCGGCACGTGGTACCAGAAGTGGAGCCTCTCTGCAACATTTGGCTCCGCTGCATGGCTGGCACGGTGAATGACGCAACAGGAAAACCAACCTGACAGCAGCAGGCATCAGCTCGGCATTTCTTTTGCGCCCTACATACATAAATCTCTTATTATTATCGCCGCGCGTTAGCTCTGTATATTTTTACACCTGTCTCTGCCAATATCAAAGAGCAGAGGTTGGCTTTAAAGACACTTAAGTTCATTTGTGTCTGCTGTATGAGTCTATATGTGGAGGAGAGGGGGGAAAAACATGGTGCAACAGCAAGGTTTGATTTCAATCTGAAAAGGACTGTCAAAGAGCACTGTTCTACTTGACCCATTTTATTTTATTTTTTGCATACAACCTCAGTGTACTTGAATGAGCACACTGAAAGTTCTCACTTTTCAGCAGACCTGTCATATGTGTCAGGCAGTTATTTATTTATTACTTTAAATTGAGGCTGATGAATAAAACTCCAGGTTATTATTATTTTTTTATTATTGTTGATGGAGAGAGGGGGGATTTTGGGGCTGAAAAGAAAAGGAGAACAGGAACAGGGATGTTTCTCTGTCTACAGGTACTTCAGCAGCTCCCAGCCTTGTGTCGTCTTTCTTATAACAGCACGGTGAGAGTGAAGGCCAGACATTTGATTGCTTTTTCTCTTTCACATCCTTTCATGGATGTCTTTTCTTCCGGCACACAAGCAAACAAAGCAACTATAAACGTCACGTTCAAAAGCCATTACCCTCAGAGCAACCCCCTTTTTTTTTTTTTTTGTGGTAACAAAGAACATGAAAAATGTCCACAACACAGTTCGCCCCCGACACAGAGTGATGGTGTGGCTAAAGCGTGCAGGACGTATGAGGTAACCCTGCGTGTGATGTGTAGCAGAACCATTTATAATAGATTTGTTCTGAGGACCTCCTTCGCATCACTTCCCAATTAGAGGAGGAAGTCATGCTCCTTCATCAGTATAACTAATGGCACGTTTCACAAGCCGGGCATGTTTTGAGATTAAAGGCATGTTTTCTGCTCAATGTGATAAGGTGCCCACACAAAATTACCACTATGCTGTCATCAAGGTGCATACACTTGCATTCTTTATATTTTCATTAGGCAGGCATCTGCATGGTTGTTCCAGCATGTCTGCAAAGCTGCAAGGGGACGGGGGAACCTGACAAGTATAGATCAATATTCATACAGATTCCTCCACACTTATTGGCACATCAAGAAAAGATATGTGAAAAGCCTTAAAATAAATGTTTCTGTTATTGTGACAGGACAATGTCACGCTGAAAAGTGTAGAAAGATCTGACTTTTATTTGTGCACTTTTGTGAGGTACACGCCATGTCTAGAAACAGTCAGTAATCCGTGATTTCTAGTCATTGTTCAAGGTCAGAAGTTAGTTGTGCGAAAATAGCCTACACGCAACAGCTGCTTATTTGCTGAACTCTATGGGAACTTTAACTGAAACACTGGGCTTTCGTCAAATCAGAAAAGCCTAATCAGGCTGGAGTGGTTTAACCATACAAGGAATACCCACATCAGGTTCTTTCCAAAGTTCCCCTAAAACAATAAAATTTGAACTTTCAAGCCAACTTTTCAACCACATTTAAACACCAACAGGTGTCTTCATGTGGACACGGTGGCAGTCTTGGTTTCTGATTTGAGACTGAGCTGCAGAACTGGACTGGTTTCAATCATCTGTACTTCAAAACCTTAATGAAGTTGTTTTACACCAAACAAAGATTCTTTAAAGTGAAGTTTCAGATTTATCTATAAAAAACAAACAAATATTCATTGCATGTTTTTCTTTTACAAACCAGGACCACCTTAGATTGAGACCAAAGTACAAGGATCCCTCATTATCCACTAACCTTATGAAATATCTTAAGACTAACAGCAAAAGGAAGATGTGCAAAGTATAAGCAGCAGACGGTCTAGAAAAACCTGATTTCATTGAAAAATGTATTTCTCCATTTGGAATATAGTTAACGTGCCCAAATAAATTAATGGTTAAATTCTTCTATGATTTTCCAGCAAGAGATCATAAAACTGCAAAAAGCTGCATTTATTACATACATATACATATATATATATATATATATATATATATATATATATATATATATATATATATATATATATATATATATATATATATATATATATATATATATATATATATATATATATATATATATATATATATATATATATATATATATACACAAAAATTATCGTATTTTGACACTTGGGCAATTGTACAAAACAATTTAGAAGGAAAATTAAGACAAGTTAAAAGCAGAATGATGAGGAAAGCCAGTTTATATCTAGTAAATGTATTATTCAGTATCCAACAATTTCTGTATGCAAAGATTAGTTCTGGTGCCACATATCATTCGGAAATGATCTATTTTGTCGCTGTTAATTACAACAAGTCTGTGGAATTTGACTGCTGCGCCACAATGTCACAATAAAGTGTGGGGATCCTAAATCAAGCTTTGCACACCATAATCCTGTTAAAATGTAATAAATAATCCCTGTGCATTAATGTTGGCAATATTTCATTTTAATAAGTTCGAGTAGAATTGAGAGAGAGCGAGAGTGAAGGGGGTGGGTGGCTCGTGGTGGGGAGAGGAGAGGGGAGTGATGGCTTTACAGCTCACTCACCCAAGTGTGGCTGTGAGTGTGCAGGAGGAAATCATTCCTTCTCATTAAAGGTGCAATCTTCGAGCCCCGCAGATCTTTGTTGTAATAACTGGGGAAAATAATCTCTTTCATTGATAGGCACATGTAGCTGAGAGTATGCCAAGTGACAGGTACTTATCGTTTTTTGCCTGTGTCCTGTGTTAAAGAAAGATATAATTCTTTGCCACTCTTCCTTGAGGGCATCGGCTCTTCAACGTCATTATTTCTACGTATCACAGATGTATTTTTTCTCTTGAAAACCTGAGAATTAATATGAGAGCCAGCAATCTCAGCCAGCGGTCATTTGGAAATGGAACAAAAAATGTCATGTCAGTTTAAGGAACACTTGTTAAGGCTGCTCGCTGACAATATTCTACTTATTGATGGATACAGAGAATAATCTCACGCCTCGTCTGTTGGGTTATTAACTTCGTGATTTGAGTGACTATTTAGCATCTATAAGATGTTTTTGAAAAAGTCTAATCTCGTCAAAATAAAAGGTGACTTGTGTCCCACTAAAACAGGTAAATTATTCTCAATTTAATTATTTTTTTAATTAGTTTTTTTATTTTTAAGATTAGTTTTGATTAACTTTCAACTCCTTTAAATCCAAACACAGCCACAAAAGTGTAGTGAGGTATTTTAGACAGCAGTGGGAGCTTTTGGGTCAGAAAACAAGTTTGCCATTCACCACTGAAACAACACACCTTCACATCATTTGTGCTTTAATACACCCTGAAATGGTTTCCTCTTATATGCAGCAATGTTCATTTATTGTCAAGTGCTATTAATAAATGTTTTATATGTATATATATTTTTTGTTGGTTTTTGTTGGTTTAATTTTTAATTAATTATTTTTTCATTCATATATTCAATGTTCAATATCCTTTCTCTTTTTCCCCTATACATTTTTTTAGCTATTTTTATTCATTTTCTTTCTACACAATATATATATATATATATATGCAAGTCTGCAAATCTGCAAATCTTTTTGGATAGGACTTTTAACTAAATCTTTGGGGTTAATGTACTGTACATATTTAAGCTTGTACATATAATTTTGACAATGGGTAGAGTACATGCCGAAAGATGTGCAATAAATTCCAACTTGAAGATATAATTCCTATTTTTGAAATTAATGAAAGTTGTTTTGTGAAATGAAAAACACACACATGTGCCATTATAATTGGATAAAAACTTTCCAAACACTTCAGTGAAGTACTGCAATAAGATTTGCTCAGGTTTAGTCAGGGTTCAAAAATCTCTCACTGATATAAAGGTACAGTTCAGATGTAAATAAAAGTTATAGTGAAATATTGTTGCTATTGCAATTTACTTCAGAAGTGTAAAGCCTGGTGTTCTGTTAGACACTGTGTCAGTACACCCGTCTCACCTGCAGAATTCACCTCAGCAGCTCCTCCTCTCCATCCACCTTCTTGCCCCCCAACCTAATTCAAGCGTTACCTCTGAACTCCAGTGAGGGTGCATCGACTTATTGCATTATGTACTATTAAACAAACTTGGACTCTCTTTAAAGCAAAGTCAGACTTCAGAGGGCTGTGTGGCATGTTTATGGGGGTGGACTGTACAGTACACAGAGATTTCTCATTTCTCTCGGTGACCTTGGGCACAGCGACATGTACGGTTTTGAGGCTTTGATTTGCTATGTTGAGGTGTTGCGGAAAAGGTGCAATGCAAGATAATTTTGGCATTTTTCCCCCTCCTGGGAGCATAGAGAAAGTAAGAAATACAGTGGTTCATACTCTGGAGATTACAGGTAATATGACACACAGCCTTCATAAACATTCTTGACCCAACCTGATGATGGAGATATTGCTTCAGGAGAGACTTTTCACACTTTGATTTGCCTAAAATGAGATGGAGGAGTCAGTGATCAGACTCTTTGAGGTTCCTTGCAGAGAGGCCGGGGCTGGCTGTATATGTCTCCCAGGGTTTAACACACACTTACACACACATGCAATGACAGCCAGGTGAGCAAGGAGCAGACTTCTGCAAACAAACTGAGAAAACATCCTCCAACAAGATGATATTGATGTATTATTCATGTCTGAAAAAAAATACTGAAATGATCCATCTCAGGCCATTGAAACCAGGTGATAATCCACCAGCTTCCAGGGTTGGCCCTCAGGCGAATTAGGGATGAGCAAACTATTGTGCAGCCCTCTGAGGTCAACATGGTTGAACTGGTGATACATATGTATGTTAATTTGCCTAATCTCACTTCTACAAATGTCTTACAGGCACATAAAGGGTTTAACACTGAGATATAATCATATCAGGGCATCAGGCAGGCAGCTTATGAAAACATGAGGCAGCCGTCGCTTTAAATTGGATGCAAAAACCTCCAAAGTGACTGTTAGTGTATAAAGTAAAGCACAAAGTATACAGTAAATATTCTAAAAATTTTTGAACCAGAAAATGTTTCACTTTTTTTAGTGGAATCTGCATGCATGTTTAACACTTTGATGATCCAGTCGTAAAGGATGCAAAACTCATTCTGAATGCTCATACTCAGATAAAGGTTAGAAAAACCGTTAGAAAAAAACCTAGAAAAAAGAAAGTATGACAACCGTTCTCCATTGTTTTATCACATGATTGCAAACATTTCCAACCTTTTTAAACACAGCAGTCTACACGAAAAATGCAAGCATTTACAATTAACTCTATTTTTAAATTCTCTCCCTCTCTTTTTAAATGTGAAAAATATGTGTGTGTTTTTTTGAGTACTGTAAGTAAAGACTGAAACACTTTCTTATGTATGATTCTAATTATAAGTAAATAATTTTTATCCTTAAAGATAAATAAATGTATCCAATGCCACCTGAAAATTTTGTGTTAAGTCTTTATTTAACCTGAATAATTATGAGTGTTTGGATTTATTCAGATGTCTGTGACAGCACAGCTACTTCTGTCATCTTCTGTTCAGCCACATTAAAATATGCTTCCCTTTTGTATTGATGAAGAATAATCTGAATAAAAATATTGGAAAACCAAATTCAAAGTGTTAAATCTCAAAATATTCCTTAGTCTAATAATGTAATGGTGATTGTTAGCTTGCATTTCAGTTGATCTCTTACAAATATTCCTCCAAATCTTTTATTATTATTATTTTTAAAGTTTTCTCAAACTTTTCCATAGCTGTATCTCCACCTTTCCCATTCGGTTCCCATCTAACCTCCCTAACCAAAAAAGAAGAAAAAGAAAAGAAAAAACATAGCCTATCTATTCAAAAGGCATTTAGTCCATTTCTTTCTTGGCCGGTAAACCCATTCATCAATTGTTCTGGCTTGTAGATGGCATTCTAATGCTAATCTAGCGTGTTAAATATCTTTTTGTCCCCCTTTCACCGTTTTGTCATTCAGTTTATCCAGTTTTGGCCACCCATTTTATTTATTTATGCGCCTGCCTCCATTCATGCGCTCATGTATTTTTTATTATGTTGTTTCACTGTCATGCAGTGTCAACTCACTCCATTCAACGTGGGCTACTTGAAGGGCTCGGAGGGACAAAGCGTGTACACATTGCACCGCTATTCACTCCGGCCAGCTGGATCGGGTGAAAAAGAAAAAAAAAACCTTGTGAAAAGAAATCCTCCACAATGGACACAGAAGAAGTGGACAATGCTAACAGTTTTCCAAATACCACTGATTGCTTTCATCACAATGAGGGAAAGCAGCCGCTTTTGCTGAGCTCCACTTCAACAAACAACACTCTCACAAAAACCTCCCAACCCATGTTTTGTTCCCAGACAAAACCTCCTCGACCATCTAAACGCTCCCAGAGCCGGAGGAAAAAAGGAACTTCTTTCAGCTTTCTTCCCCCTTTTCCTTAAGAAAAATAAAATAAAAAGAGAAGAAAGTGAAAGAAATGCACGGAAGTTGTAATTCAACTTCATTTATACTACAAAACGGAATTTTGGAGGATATTAAATTTTAGTCATTAAAATGTTTGACTTTAAGTAAGGACTAATTTACACTTCTTCATTTCAACAGTGGCTTCCACACCTTCAAGCAACATTATTTTATTTTGGTAACAAATCCCACATTTTAATTATAATTTAACGGAAAAAGTTTATTTGGTCATTTTGTTTCTCATTTATTGTGTCTGGTAAGACTAATATATCTATTTACAATGCTTTTAATGCCAATCTATCAATTTAGACAAAATAAAGAACAATTAGTTTTGACAGAGGGAAAAAATTAATTACAAGAGCAAAAACATAGGGTCAAACTTTATGAGTTTTGTGAAGGCGCTAATGCTAAAGTCAATCTTGCTGGCAAACTAAACCTTGAGTCAGTTCTTGCAAATGAACAGCACATCTTAGCTGTGATTTTAAGGCAGATTTGCATGTCAACTTGTTGGCTCAGATTCAAAAGGCTTGTATTCAGCCATCTAGCCTAGCGACAGTGCTAACCCGAAAAAGGAACTTGCTATCAAGCCGAACTTCTTAACTAACAGAGTCATTGTCAGGTAATAACAAACCTTAGCTGTGTTTGTGAGGGTAATGTCCATTTTTCAGAACAAATTTTAAAAGTTTGGATCCAGTTTTAATTATTTTATTTATATGCTAATGCTAAAGTTAAACTTGCTAACAAAATCAGTTTCTTAACCCAGATGTATTTGATGCTAATGAAGCTTAGCTGTTGTTAGAAAATACAATTTTACATGCCATATTTTAAGATGTTTGGGGTTTTTTTGTATATCACTATAATTTTATGCCTTAATTAGAATAAAATTTTAATTTTGATTATTTACTATTAAATAGGAGTAAATATCGAGATATTCTAAAATTGTCTGGAATTTGACAAATTTACTTGAATACCTATTCAAGTAAACCATTTGTAAAAATTGGTTTGATTGTAAATATTTATCTTGGCATCACTTAGCAGTTAAAGCTTTCCAAATAAAAGGCATACAAATATTACAGCAACTTTACTGGTTATTTCAACAGATAATTTTGTAGAGGGATTTGATCAGAACATTATTAAAAGATGCCTAAATTTTTAATCCATGTCTAATACTTTTTTTTTTAGAAAAACAATTTCTGTTTAAGGCTGAAAGTACCCAAGATATAAAAATAACAATAAATAAATGCAAGTACACAATCAGACACTTCTCTTGTTTTTCCAGCTTTGAAATGAATTGAAAGCCTGCACAGCGCGTCACTCTGGGGGCCAAGGAGGAGGAAGTTCCGTGGAGAGAAGGGATCGAGGTGTCACAATGGAGAGCAAAGCACTGAAAAGGTTTAATTAACCGTGTCGGAGATAATTATCCCTGGACTGTCCAAATTAGTTTTGCATAATCGCTCTGATCCTTATGAATTAATCTCCCGGTGTAATCTAGAAGAGACGGCTCGCTTCATTTTGGTGCTTTACATGTTGCTGAGAGATTCGGACAGTCCGCACCTGCTTCACACACACTTTCTCACTCACACTCTCTTGGGTGCACCCATTTATTTAAATTAAACCTATTTTGTTTTTCTTCTCACACTCAGGTTATTTTAGATCCTCAATGAGGAGCTTGTTTCCCACCACTTTCCACTGCTTTTTTGTCCCTGCATGGGAAAAGAAAGCTTAGAGCAGGGCACAGTTTTATCTTCCGATTAAAATTGTGATAAATAAGGTTTTGGCTCTTGATAACAATGGGTTGATTTAGATTTCCCCCTCATACACCCCCCGCCCTGTAATGCCATTCAAAGCTTGGACAAAAGCGGCCTTTGGAGGATACCTTACACTTCACCTGGACTGAGGAGGCAGGAGCAAGAGGAGGTAGAAAGAAAAAAAAAAGAAAAGATACCAATCTTGTTCATCTCATCAAGAACTATACAGTCAGCGATTCCCTTCCGTTTAATCCGAATAGGTTTTATTGTAGTCCTTTTGCTCAACAATAGTTTGATGTACATAACGGGATGTTAAAGGAAAACACAAAACATACAAATTCCATATGAGTTAGTTAAAAGGGGTCTTTTTTTTCCCTTGCTGCACATGACACAAGAAGTGGGAATGGTGAAAATTATAATAAACTTCCAACTGCTTCCAAACTTTTTTTTTCTGTTTGTTTTTTTACTATTTAAAGAAAAAGAAAGCTTCAAAATAAATTACATCTTGTAAGATTCATGTGCAAATGTCTTGTCCTTTTTTAAAATTGTCTGGCTCACCATAAATTCCACTAAAACAATAAATATTACAGACATCTATAAAACGGTTTTTTAAAAAAAACCCTCAAAATATATACACCGTGTTTCTAGTGAAATATCTCAAACACTAAAGCCTATAACGGCAAATAAACTAAAGGTCATTTTGGATCTGTACACATTTACATTTACAGTGTTGTGGCAGTCCTCCTCATTGATCCTTGAATAATAAGCCCCCCTCCCACCCATCTGAAAGTAAACAGTTGTGGTCCTGATGAGAGAAGCAGGAGAAAGGATGGGGGGTGGGGTCATTGGCCATGATTCCAACAGGTCAGTCCTGCAGGTGAAAAAGATGCTCAACAGCTCAAATCTCTGCTCCTTGTTCAGTCGTCTTCCTGGCTGAGCAATAATAGATTAGAGAGTTCTCTAAATAAGCATTACCTTAGATAAAGGCATTAATCAATGTACATACACATGTGATATTTGAGAGGACGAGCACTTCATCACATGTACAAGTTTTTGCATGCATAATAAAAAATCTTGCATGAACAGATCAGTCACAGTCATCTCTGTAGCGGGCCTATCATAACGCCGCAGCATATGCAGGGTAAGGTTCAAGCTGAGGTTTCCCCATCCCGGGCAGCAAGATGTAGGCTAAGGGCGGCTGGAGTCCCGCCGAGGGCCAGGCCGTACAGTTACACGGGATCATGTACCCCGGGTTACCCGGTGACGGGTGCGTGTGAGTGTGGGTGTGTGTCCCACCGCCCACGCCGCCAGTCCCGGTAAACGCCGCCGCCCCTCCCGGCGGGTAACCCAAAGGAGAGGCGTAAGGAAAGGAAGGCGGGGAAAGCTCGGTCATCTTGGATCCCAGGTCAAAAAACGAGTACGGGTTCGCTGACATGGACGGGTTGAAGAAGACCCTCGCAGCCGCGGCCGCCGCGGCCGCCGCAGCCTTGTCCGGGTTCCCGATGACGGAGTCGGAGAGCGCTCCTGCGGAAAGTCCGCTAACTTTGAGCGCGTCGTGCTCCCCAAGATTATAGGGCACCGGGAAGGAAAACTTATCTTTTTTCATCAAAGTCTTGGGCTTCCGCCTCGGTCTGTACTTGTAGTCTGGATGCTCCTTCATGTGCATCGCCCTGAGCCGCTTGGCTTCGTCGATGAACGGCCTCTTCTCGGACTCCGTGAGAAGTTTCCACTCCGCTCCCAGCCGCTTGCTGATCTCGGAGTTGTGCATCTTCGGGTTCTCCTGAGCCATTTTCCTGCGCTGGGCTCTGGACCAGACCATGAAAGCGTTCATCGGGCGTTTGACGTGATCCATTGGTTTAGACATGCTGCCTCAAACTCTAAAAGAAAATATATAGCAAAGTTCAATAACTCATCAAGCAGGCAGAAAAGAAAACACACACACACACACCCCACACCCACCCACACAAGACAATCAGCTTCATAACAATGTTATTCTTTCAAACTGGTAAGATTACTCACTCTAGACTTTAGTTCTTCATCCCACCCGTGGATTATCCGGAGAAATCGTCAAGTTTCTGCGTCCTTATGAATGTTCAAATCTTTTCAGCGTCATAGTGCCATCCAGAGTTGATTCACCTTAAGTGAAAAATGACAATAATAAAAAATAAATAAATAAATAAATAAGGAAAGATTGTCTTGTTCTCCCTTGTCGCCTGAGACTGTCAGCCTAAACGCACAGCAGCAGCGTTATACACAAGTGGATGACAGCTCCCGCTTGCCCCATGTGAAATACCGGATTGTGTGTGGCAGGTAGTGAAAGTGGCGCTCACGCATGCGCACTAGAACTAGACCCTTGATTTTTTTTTTCTTCTCTCTCTTAATTTCCACTGTGACTTTTTGAACATATCTCATCTTTGAGATATTTATCCTTTTTATACCTGTATGAGGAGCTTATTTTCTTAGCCTCTGTTTCATAGGCAGCTATGGCTTTATTCTAAGATTTATTTCTAATAGCTGCACATAACATAAGTACATTACGTTACATAAAATCTTTTCCTTTATAAAAAAAAACATGAGTATCACCTCATTCACATGTATCTATTTCCAAGAAAAATGTGTCCACTTTGCGCACTTCTCATCCTAAAGGTGGTCTTCTCTTCCTCGTGGGTGGCGCGCCCCTCTAAGAAGAAAGGTAAAGAATGGCTCTTTCATTTTTTTATACATTGTCACTTTTATTTTATTTTCGCTTAATAAATAAGCAAAAATATCGAGCAGGTCTGGAGTGTTTCTAATCGTGCTCGGTTAAAATTAATTACTTTCTTGAAATCCCCCCCTCCCTCCCACTTCCACGTTCACTTCAAAGGACCTTCCCAAGGGCAGCGAGTCGACAACTGGAAATTAGGTTGTCCAATATTCAACTAAGCAATTACAGCTATCAGCGGGACCTGTTGCGTAAACTGTAGGCTTTAAGTGGCTTGTTCTGGCACTTTCTCCTGTTGTACATAATTATATGTTCAAAAAAAAAAGTAAAGAAGCGGCATTGAGCAATATTATAAATGACAAATTAAGCTGCAGGTTGAGCGCTTAAATTAGGATATAACATTCAATTCACTCCAGTTGTTCTTTTTAACGGTCCGCTCTAATCAGCTTGCACATTATTATTATTATTATTATTATTATTATTATTATTATTATTATTATTATTATTATTATTATTATTATTATTATTATTATTATTATTATTATTATTATTATTATTATTATTATGTCCTTTACATTTTTTTAAATTAAGACTTTAAAAAAAATCTCTTAACAAGGATTAAAGAGGGATTTATTGCCGCGCACCTTTGTCTCTAGAGGAAACCTGACAAGGTGAGGATGATCCGCGCCAAATTAACAAAAAAGGGCCAGATGAAAGGTAGACCTGTTTCCCTCAAAACCGACCCGAGCATCTCTCAACGCCGCGCCTCTCCGCCCCCCCGCCCTGTTTTGTCGGCCTTGTCATTCAGCCTCCCGATAACATTCCTGCAGAGAAGCGGCCCACTCCCTCGGCAGGAGCATGTAGCCTCTCATCACACAAGCGTGCAAACACAATTGCATGCGCAGCCTCCTTGCAGTGGTGAAAGTTGTTATCGGAGCAGAAGTGTCTGCACACATGTACGCCTTCAGGATTACCTTCTTTCTTTTTTCATTTTCCCTTTTATTTTTGATAAGCCCCCTCACTTCGCGTTTCCACTTTATGTCAGTTTTATTTCATATTTAAGACAACTGGAATGCCATTTAAAAATAATAAACAATCATAAATAAGTCCCTTATTTCAACCGTGTAGATGTTTTGGCCCAGTTCAGCATGTCCTAATGTCACATCCAGTGTGTTTTCTTATCATCAAAATATTCATATTTATTTATTTATTGTGGCCTGTCGTGGCAAATTAGGCAAGCAACATGATGGTGGGTATGGTTGCCTTCTAGTGTTGGTGGTAGATTTGATCTACTAAAAGGCTTTACCTGGAATATTGACTCAGTTGACATTATTAAATCAATTTGCTTTATCTGCAATTCTGCATCTCCACATATAGCATTATCTGCTGAGTTTCGACACCAGCACTCTTATTCTGCTTAATAAGGTACTGATTAGGTTATCGCTTAAACCCAACAGCATGAGCGGAAGAAATGTGGCTATGCTCAACTACTGTGATTAAAAATTAGGGCTATTCCTAACAAAAATTATTTCTGAATACTTTTTAAGTGAAAAAAATTGTGATATTTAAAATAAGATGTTTTATTTGCATTTTTGTTTGATCTGATCTTTTTAGTTATTTTGACCATTTTTGACTTCCTCCAAATAAATGCCCCAAATCACAATTTTTTTTTAGGAATTTTGGTTACAAAATATTACAACATTTTTATTTAACTCATACCTTGCATACCTTTACATATCAAAATAAGAGAAACTAATATGTTTTTTGTTTTTTTCCAGAGATGCATTCACAAATCATCAGAAGGGGAGAACATTCATTTATGACATTTTCTGGATTCATTGAAATCTGATTAAAAGGAAAATAAACACTCAAGTCGGTCCCCCTTCCTTTTGCACACACGGCTCCCAGAAATAGCACTTAAATAATTCAACATGAGTTAGTAAGAGTGGCAGAATTACCTGCTGATAAAGCTTAGGTCCAACCTCTGAGACGGCAGCCAGCACTGCCTTCCTCACAGCGAAGCAGTGATAAGGCTGAAAAAGCGGAAGAATATCATGCAAATAGAAAGCAGACAGCAGCAACAACAAGCCCATGGGGTCTTTTTTCCCCCTTCCTTGGACAGATCGCACACAGTTCACACTAAAGCGCTAAAGCCATCACTTTGTTAAAGGAGTCCCCTGGAGGTGCGAGAGTCTCCATGATAGCACTCAGTACTTTATTCAACTCAACACTCCAAAGTCCTGGAGAAGGCACAGTAAATTATAAAGAAAGTTGATGAGGAGTCCCTGGATAATCCAAGTCTGAGCAGCAAATGCACTACAGAATATTGTGGGATGTTTACTTACCTCCTCATCCTTCACAAGCTCTTATTCTCCCACAGCAGGAGGAGGGAGAGGAATCGGGTCTGGGAATAAATTGATTTCAAGGGAACACGAGTTGACCTCTTGCTATCAGATGGCTTTTCTTTGACTATGAAAGAAGAAGAGAGGGTAAACAACAATATCTGGTGTTTGGCACTTCAAACCCCCACAAAGTAGGGGGAGTATTTACTGCCACATGAAAGTTTGCTCATTATCAGGGAGGTTTTGTAAGAAGAGGAAGAGGGAGGGGTCCTGATTGTGTACCTGATGTGGGCTTCTCTTTCTGCTTGCCTGATCACAGCTCTGCCTCCATCTTCCCCTTATCCTCCACAGCTGCGGCTGCTCCAGTGCAGGCCGAGCAGAGAGGGAAACTGCGAATAAAAAAAAAAAAGTGGTCAGCCTCCCTCTTTTGAGCTGTTTGATGATCCGCATGCTTGTGAAGACCAGTCCTGCTCTAATGGCCGATTATCAGATTTAAGATTCAGTAAGATAAGAACAAATCTGGAAATTCATTTAGAAGGATAAGTGGGAATATAATTGTGGAAAGTGTAATTATTTTTTATAATAAAAACAGATCTAAGCAGTTTAAATACATTCCCCAGTTAAGCGATAAAAATTGCTATTGAGGCTTTTGTGTAAAATCAAGCAAACTCCATTTATGCAGAGTTTTTCATCTGCTGAAAAAAATGTTCCATTTATTTTACTCTTTGTAAATTGCTGTTAAATAATAATAAATTCTACCAGTTTAAAATCAACCCTCCATTCATACATCCATCTGCTGACATCCCATATTCAGTTAATCATCTGTCATCTTTGTCTTTTTAAATTGTATGTTTTTAATCATATTCCCTTTCCTTCACAGGTGTTTCCTTGTATTTTGAAAGGCTGCAGCAAAATGTGCCAACAGGTGTTTTGTGAGAAGAACTAAAGTTTCACTAGATTTCATTGTCAAAGATCTTCCATGATCATTTCTGGCCAAATTGTTATATTAAAAAATAAATATGATCTGATCATTGCGTCCAATTTGTCTTGCACAACAGCAGAAATACTTACACAGAAAATTGTCTGTTAAAATTGAGTAATTTTAACAATTAAAATAGTTAAAAAATATTCAGTCTCTTGTTGAAATAATTCTAAAAAGAGTTAAATTAACACCAATTCTTAGAAGGACCAAACAGAATTTACACAGTGTGGATTTAACACTGCCAAATTGGCTGTATACAGAATTTACCATTGTTATCATTACAACCAATCAACCAGAAGGAAAAAATGAGAAATAACTCAGCAGTCATAAGGAGAAAAGTTTTTCAGCTTATCTAAAGTAGTTTGGCTTTATGACATTTAAACATAAACCATACTGTATTTACCCAATACATAATAATAACACAATTGTTTGATTTAAAATAGAAAAGCAACAGCTATTTGCATGTCTGCTAAAAAATAATATTACAATAGGGGTTCATATATAATTTATTTAAATGTGTTTAGACCACAATGCATGGATAAACAAAGGTGTAGACTTAGCACCTACTAAATTCAACCTAATCTTTTTGCTTTGTGATCTTTATAGAATAAAATGCCAATTTTATTTTATACCAAATATTAGTCTTAGCTTGCCAATTGTAGTTTTAAATGTCTTTAAAAAAAAAAAACTATAAATATTTCAAAGCAGCCAAACTTTCTCTTGTTTGTCAGTCTGCTGACGTCAACAGGTGGACCTAATGCTTAATGCCAACTGACCTGCTTTGTTCTTGTGCCTCTTGTGATGTCACTGACACAAATGCCAACAAAGCAGAATTAACAGCTTTTTACCACCGTTCAAGTTTCTAAAATCCTATTCTGTAAATCCATTCTTCATTGCCCAAGTGTGTTTTTATTTATAGAGTACATCTGTTATGAAAAGAAAAAAACTGGATAGTATCATTAATTGCACGACTTGGAACATACCGAGAAGCTCCTCTGTCACCATCATGCACCATTACCCCCAGAGTCTTATCTCTCCTTTGATAAAGTGCTAATGACAAACAGTTTAAGGTTGTAAAACGGTCCAATTGATTACAGTTTAAAGATGAATGCATTTGAATTAGATGGCATTTTGTCTAATGAGTGCCTTTACGGCTGCTACAATACACAGAAAATGTGCTTAAGAGCAAGGCAACATTATGATGGGATTGCTTGCAAAGACAATGGCGACTTCAGCATCACTTCAAATGAGTCACACTGAATGTCTCAAATAAAAAAAGTGTAATTAATGTGAATAAAGTTTTTTGTGGTCTAAATATGTGACCTATTTTGAAGGTTTGTGTTCTGAAAATACATTCAGTAAGTGCCAAATGAGTTGTGCAGCTCTTTAATCATTCTAATTATACAGTCTTTATTGCTCCTTAGGGCAGAATTGTGTGTCTTTGTCTCAGTGGAAATTATTTTGGTGAAGAACCAAAATATTTACTCAACCACAACCTAAATATTACGCATATCAAGAGGAATTGAGATATAATCCCCTCATAGAGCGCAGTATTAACTTAATCACATTAGGGGGAAATACTATTGATAGTGGTCATGATCCCTTGGTGAGGAGAGCTGCAATTCACAATGAAACACACAGCCGTGCACAAATACAACACAGAGTGGTGTGTATCCAACATTGTGGACTCATACAGGCAACTGGGCCTGAGGGCTGTGTAGGGGTGTGTGTGTGTGTGTGTGTTTGTGAATGATGGTGAGAGAAGAGGAGTGATTGTCAGCTGAGTCTTCGAGGACCTGAACTGACAGATACAACAAACTTTGAAAGCACATTACCCAGGGAGAATGGCAACACAGAAGCACGACGAGTCCGCCGGGGCTGATAAGACCTTCATCTTTAAACCGTCGCTTGTCAAAGTATTATACGTAATCTCACAGTGCAGAATATCTCCGCACCCCGAGGGGCACACAAAATAGCGGCGGCAATCAAATGGCTTCCTGTATCATTAAAGAAAAAAATAACAGTAGCGGCCTTTCCTAGCCTTTGAGAAGTCAGTTTTTTGAACTGTGATCACTGCCACCCCCCAGAGGGCATACAGCGGGGAGAATAAGTATTGAACATGGCGGTTATCTCAGTAAATATATTTCTAATGGGGCTATTCACACAAGATTCCTACCAGATGTCAGTAACAATCCTTCAAGACATCTCTAGTATGTAGAGACGAGTCGCCAGCATTTCTCAGGTGTGCTACTGATCCATTCATCCTCATAAACTGTCGTCAAATGTTGAAGGTTTTCCCATCGCGCTGATCATCAGTTCTTTCCACAGATTTGGAACTGAATTCCACCTGAGAAAAGCGGCCATTTTTGCAGCTTTATTTTTTTTTAAACAAACTGACAGTTTTCTTGGCTGTGTTTGGGATCGTTGTTGGGTCTTCTTCGGATGTTTACCAAAAATGCTAGAGTACATCTCTCCATAAATCTTCAGTCATAAGAACGTCCAGAACCAACCTGCTGAAAAACATCATCAATTTGTTTCCACGTCCAAACACCACAGTGTTTTGAAGTCCACCTTTGATCTTGGTCATCTCCTCTGTCCTACATGGAGGACTTGATTGTGTCTGGTTTATGGTTAAATACAAGCTAGCCATATTCCACACCTGGATTTAGGCTTCTTTGGTTTTCGCTGGAAGATTTATGGAGTTAGAAATATGTCTTCAACAAATGCCATCAGTATGTTTTCCAACAGCAAGAATACAAAGGTCTCCAGTGGGCGCTCTTTGCTTTTACCATCATAATAATTGTCCTGAGTGACACCTTGGCAATAAGAAATCTTTTATTTTCAGATATTTCCTTGGCTTTCTGTACCTTTTCACAGCTTCCTTTCATCATTTCTTAATTACTTATTCTCTTATTCATTCTACTTTATTAAACTGAACTTCACTTACAGACTTATTTGATTTGAGGTGATTGATTTGTGATGTTACTGACATCTCTGTGCATTAGATCCATACGTAGAGAGAAAAAACATTGACGTGTTCAATACTTATTTCTCCAGCTGTATGTTTCTGTTTACCTGCAGGCTATGAGACGACTTGTCCCATGATGGACTATTTTGAACAATTTAGGAGATACATTATCGCCGGGCTTTCTCTTCCTCATTATTTTCTCCCTTATCCCCGCTGCATCACCGCAAAGCCCCAAATGGAGAGTTGTAATTACCCAGACTGCCACCTGATAGCAGGCCCCTTTCTATCAGCTTTATCACTGCAGGTCCTGCTAACTCATCACAGAGACAGAGGGGAAAGAAAAGGGGCCTGCTCGTGGCACAGACAGCTCATCTCTAAGATACATTTATAGTTTTAGTTGGGATCAGAGAAAACTGATGCAGCAAGGCCATTTTTTTTATCCTTTCCTTCAACCTCACAAAGACTGCTCCCTCTCAGTCTTCTCCCAGTCTCTCGCTCTTTATGTGAAAGCTGAATTGAGGCTGCTCCCGCAAACAAAAAGTGATCCAATCTCCTTGAACCTGTGGCAATACAGCAACACACGCTTTTTTTTTTTTTGGTCTTTCATAACGGCGGTGGCGTCCTTCAGAGGAATGAGAAAAGAAAAACTCCAAAAGGTGACTTGTTCATCTTTAACTTTGCATAGCCCTTACATTAAATGGTTTCCATGTTATTAACCACCTTTGACCCTTATTTAAATTTCCCTCCAGTTTTGAATGAGAAATGAAGAATTCATCAAAAACATTTTTCATCTCGACTGAAGAAATCAATAGAAACAACGCTGAAAAGTTGGGAACAAGGGTCAACATTTATTCAGTTTATTATTTTTTTCAAGTATATGAGTCTGTAAAAGTGAAAAGATGAATAAAAGCGATCCCAAGCCCACCATAGAAGGAAAAAAAGCTTTTGATACCCAATGTTACCGTGTTCCATAAAACACTCTGTTATGCTTTAGACCTCGAATTCTGTGACTTATAAAAACACAATTATATAATTACATCACAGAAAATAATGATTACATCAAGTTAGAACTAAAAAACTGCGTCCTTGATGAGGGGCTATTATTAGTAAACATTTATTTAAGTTTGGTGTAAATGTCTCTGAATTTAGCATATATTTGGAATTAAACTTACATTTTGTGAAATGTCTTTTGTGCTTTATTTTCATCTTCATGAATTAGGCTTGCTAATCACCTGACGGCATTTAACAGGGAAAGTAATCCAATCATTGATATTGACACTTCTAATAAAAGTTTACAATTACCTGGCAATTCAAAGTGGAAGCATGGGTTAGTGTGGTGCAGGCTCATAGATGCACTTTCCTCTATCACTTTGTGACAATGAAAGCGGCCCTTTGAGCGTCCACTCAACAGTAAGTCAAAAGAAACAGCTCGAGCCACTGTGACCTCCATCAAATGGGAAGATTGTGAGGACGCATTGGCTCCTCTATGGTTCCCATGGCCTGAGCGCATTCTGACAGGGGGCACTCTAACGTGGCTTGAAAGGAGAAATCAATCTTATTTGAGGAGATTAAGTGACCAGGATAATAACCATGACATTGAGAGTGAGAAGAGAGAGAGAGAGAGAGAGAGAGAAAGAGAAAAAAAACTCCCACTTCTCACAGGAGTGAAATGATGAAGCTTCTGCACAGGGTTCATTGTTGTGGCTGAATGTCATGTCTCTCTAGGTGAGCGAGTGTTGTCTTACATAGGGTGCGTTCACAATTTTTTCAAATTAGAAATTTTGTACATCTTTTAACAATATAAGAACATAAATGTAACATGACTTTGTGGCACATATGTCTGTAGCAGTCAGACAAGAACAGACAGGCAGACAACTCTAACTTTTAGAGATAGGGACAGGGCCTTTTCATGTTTTTCCATATTTATTAAAACCGTAATCAACTTCCATCATTTTCTGGTCGCTGTTTTAAAACATCAGGGACAGAACATGTGTTCATTTCAAGAACAGAGGTTCATACAGACATATACAGGGATAAAAAAAAAGTGTCTGACATTTACATGTTTACCATGTTTTTTGCATCTCATTTATGAGTGTGTGTGCACATGTTTCTCCGAAGCACCGACTTGAATGGCAGTATGATCAATGGGAGGGCAAGTGTCCTGTCAGCACCTTGTGTTTGGGTGAAGAGAGGGGGGTCTGCCACGGGCTGTCTCAGGTGATCTCATTATTTGATGGACACAGCAGAGGAGAGCCTGCATTCATACTCCAGCCTCTCGTCTTGGTCGCCTAATCAGGCCGTTATTCATGCACAGGAGCACTTATAGGAATTATTGATCACATTTTGACACAGTATTCTCTCCTCTCCATGATCAGTGACATACTCTTTCCACAGCACACACAGTAAACACGACAACATCATTAGATTCCTCTGTAGAGTGATAACACTTATCAGCTTCCCCCCCAAAACAAACAAACAAAAAAAGGCAGCCTGGGTTAATGTGTTAAGATGTTTGGCTAATGATTTTTAAATAATCTGTTTATTTCTAGTGTTTATCTAAACAGCCTGTGAGAGGAGGGGGGTAGCAGCAAAGCAAGGAACATGGCTTTTCAGAAATCAAAGACTTCAAAGGAGTTAATCATCTGCGTGAAGATTAATGAATTACTCTTACGATTGCTCTTCTTACTTTTTCACTCATGCATTTATTTTTCATGTTGTGTTAAAGGAAATATCCGTGCAGAGCAACATTCTGAATAGACAGCTAAACCAAAGGGCAGGACCCTGCAAGAGTCAGATTGTCATCCCATGGGATGCTTGCTGGAAGATGATGTGACACGCCTAAAGAGCAAATCTCCACCAAGCAGCCCCTGAGGGCTGTTTGCATTTAGCAGCACAAGCCAAAAGTATCCCCTCTGTTTAGATTAAGCCTCGCCGAGAGGGTCAAGTAAAATCAATATGGTAATCCATAAACTGTCCTGTGTGATAATTACTAAGAGGGGAAACAGTAATTACAGAGGACATTAATTTACTTCTTAGATTTTGTGCCACAGGAGAGTTTCACTTAGCCTCGATTCATCTGGAGGCGAACAATTCACAGAGGAAGCGTCCCTTTTTTTCCAGCTCTTATAAGGAACAGTAGGTGCATGCACGCTTTCAGACAGAGCCCCTTTGGAGATGCCAAAAGATTGTTTGAAGGTTTTTAGACCCCTGTGTAGGACACTCCAGGCTTCTTACATTGGTCACTGAAGGACAAAGTTTCACAAAACACACAGTTTTGTTCCCCTCTGACAATGTGTCTCGCAACATTAACATAATAACAATATGAGAAAATCTATATGGACTGTTGGGGGATAAAATCTTTGTGTCCTCGGGTAAAGATGCATGGAGCGCCACACAAATGGCACAATGCTCTAATGGGGCAACAACCTGTATACATTTTGATCTTTTTCTTCCCATCCACTTTGAGCTATGGCACAAACATTGCACAGGCATTCTTCTCTAAAACCCCAGGTTGCAGCTGGTCCGCCACTCACCGCGCACTACCAAGTGCGAGAAATGGGTTTCTTTTTATCGGGACGGAGCAAATCTGGACTAATGTGTCTGGTAGTGAGTGTCCCAGGGAGCCCCCGTTCTCCCATTCTTCAGCCATTCTTTCCACTTTTCTCTCCTCCTGCAAGTGGGATAATTGCAGTTTAATTGGGTGACAAGAAATGAAAACTGTGTCCACATTATCTGGGATTATCTCTTTTTCCCCCTCCAGCCTGCCATCAATTCAACGAAGCCAGTTTGTCAGAACTGGCAAGCTGATGCTTGGTCAGCTTTGAGCACCAGTTAGCAAAATGAAGAGCAAGGGCTCAAGATAGATAGAGAGAGGGGGTGTGACAGCTGAGAAAAATGCTCTTGATCTTATCATAACCATACATTTATCCTCAAGATGCATATACTAATAGGTTTGTGAATTAAAAATACAAGAGTATGGTTAGTTGGTTGGATGGCTATCTGGATTAATGAATATAGAGAGAAGTTAATGCTTGGTTAGCCTTGATCACTAGTTAACACAATCAAAAAGGAGAGAGTCAGACAGCTGAGAATAAAATGCTCTTTATATTTTTATATCCATACATTCATCTTCAAGATACATGTCATTTCAGCTAAGTAAATCAATATACATATTGCAAAGAATTATTTCTTTTTTCAGAAAAAGAAAAAAAAACGACCAGTTTCAGTTTCCTGACTGAAATTCATCAGCAGCTTTGAATGCAAGAGTTTAATCATCCAGAAACATTTCACAAAGCCTAACACCTCATGTCACTTTAGCAACCTGGACAAAAAGCACTAATGAATACCAATAAGTCCCTGCATTGTGAAGTGGATGTGCTTCATAGCCAGCTCCATTCAATTCATCAGCATTCTTAAATTCTGCACAGCAAGGTTATAAACATTGAGTCATAGTCAGGCCAGCCGTAGCTCACCTTCCTCTTTGTTTGAGCTGTACTCAACCTTAAAAGCCTCTTTCAGGATGCATGAATGCACTTCATTTTCTCTCTGAGAACTTTGCTCTGATAGCTGGAAAAAAGGGAAGGTTGTTTGGAGAAGGAAGGAGAGACAATAAAAGAAAAAATGAAAGCTTTCAGATTCCATTATGAGCATTGCCATCTATTCTTTCCAGCTGTTTATACAGTACATTTTTCTTACAATAATCCTCTCTTTTGCCTCAGTATGCCTGCCAGCCACTCAAGCAAAATACTAAATGGGTCTTGCATCAGGGTTATGGTAATGTTGTAAATACCAGAAAGATGATGGAGAGGGATTCTAAGGGTAAAAAAGAGCAAATCAGAAAACTACATCATTAATACTTTGCTTTTCTCCACAAGGCAGGGAATGAGAAAAAAAAAAAACAAGAAAAAAACAAAACAAAAAACAAGACTTTGCCGCCGCACTACAGTGCATACTGTAGGCACCCATTCAGGTACAGGTGCATTGTGTAAACATTTAAGACGGTCTGATCATTTGGTAGAAAGAGCGGGCTTTGTGCAGCTTTACAGCACAAAAATCTTCTGCACAATAACCAAGGTGGAGTGGCTCCCACTCTGAAAGCAACAGGGGACCTTCTCTTGATAGAATATGTTTGAAGGTTACAAGATATGTCGTATGCTCTTAGGAAAATGTGCAAGCCCACATGCGTGCATTCGCACACACAAGACACTGAAGATAAACATATAAAAAACACATAAAAATGTTAAGATCCAGGTTTGGTTTGTTATTTGGGATTATATGTTGGCATTATATTCATATGCATATGTATTTACCCTCTTTGAATTTTTTTTCACTTTTTCTCATGTTAGAAACAAACTTTAGTGATTTTTATATATAAAGTGGTGGATCAATACACTGCGAGTTAAAAAGAAAAATTGAACATGGCATGTAAAGTCTTTTACAAACACTTGAACAATTGTTGATATTTGTACATTTGTGTTAACCCCATGTTACTCTGACAACCCTACATAAAATCTGGTAAACACAACTGCCTTAAGAAATCACCCAATCTATAACTAACAAAGACAAATTGTTAAAATACTTGTGGAAACCAGAAAAAGATGATCTGCAATAATAAGAAGGTTTTTTTTTTTTTTACTGTAATGCAAATAAAGACTTTACAATTGATTATGGAGAAGAGCATAATTATTTTTTGATCTATCATTTTTAACTAAATGCAAAGAAAAAGACAAATCATATCCATTTTTGTCAGGTTTACTAGTCCTTTCACATTGTTTTACTTTCTTCTGGGACGTCTGTCCCCTGTTCTATCAGAAACAAATTTCTGAGCTATAATGTGCTGTGTGAATGGCCACCTCATTCATTCAGACTGTTAATCATTTCTACATGAGGCAGCAATAGAAAACCGCTTAAGGAAAATTGCTTCAGCCTGGTCAGTGCAGGCAGCAGTTTGTCTAATCAGAGTGCAAATAAGGTTTGATCACTGTCCAGTGTAATCTGGTCCACAAGCAGCATTTCTAGTACTAAATCAAGCATCAGGGAGGGGGGCTGCAGGTGCTGCCTCACAGACAGGCCTCCCCCTGGGGCCCTGTGCTGGGGAATAAACAGCAAATAAATGGCAGTGCTGGGAGAGTGATGAGCTGATTAACTCACTGCGGGGCAGTTTCTCATTATCCCCTTAACCCAGACGGAGACCTAACCAATCTTACACCCTGTCTCACCTACAGCAGGGCTCAGTTCAGTACCGATCCGGCTTCTGACATTGTCTGGGTTACACTTTCAGTGAGATAGTCTCTATGTGGATGATATATTTTAAAAAAGGGGGGAATTGAGCATGTGTGTCTCTCTCTCTCTGTGTGTGTGTGGTTCATCTCTGGGGAGACTCCTAATGTGTCAACTCCATGGCTCATTTCTTTCAATTACACTGCCTGGACTTAGAGAGCCCACCAGCAGTCCACTGACAGCTCCATACGGGTCCCATCACTGCTTATCACAGACCAGTTGTGGATAATTCATTTACCCTCCATTGAATGTCATGTGTTGCCATCAACAAAAGCAGTTACATATCACACCTTTCACAGATGGTTATTGGAGAGCAGGTTATCACAAAGGCCATTGAAGATGCAAAATTATTCTGCAAGACCTATTAAAAAATGAAGTTCAAGACCACAAAATCGCAACATAAAATTCTATATTAATAAATTTATTTATTAGTAGTGAGTGCACGCTTGAGAAATACATGATTTTCCTTTCCTTAAAATGTTGATTTTTGCTTGTCACATGAACATAAAACATCATCAGACATCCTTTAAAATGAGCTGCATCGTTCCTCCTATTGTGCCTCCCCTTGCAGGTTTCAAAGAAAATTAATTAACATGATACAGAAATGGGTAGCATGCAAATGCTAAAGCCCTCACTTTATGCCTGGGTATCCCTTTGTTCCCTTTATTGTACCAAATTATTTAATTGGGTCTCTCCGATTGTGCACAGACACAGGAAGGAACACAGGCCATTGTTAGTCTCCCGTACGAGTCACAATACGGCATCAAATTCAATTCCCATCAAATCGGTGGGGCTGCTGTGGAGCTTGCAGCGGCCCTGGAGATTAATGAAGATCTGCATCAAGGCAAAGCGCTGGTCTGAGATGGGAGATTTCTCCCAAATAAAAGACCCCTTCACAAGAACAAAAGAGGTTCTGAAAAGCAATGGGATGTTCTGAGTAGATGAAATAATTCAAAACAAAGACATGAGTCCGGGCCAGGGAAAGGCAAAGCTCCAGAGAAAAAGGAAAAGCATTTATTTTACTTCATCTGAGCTACATATTTGCATTGTTTAGAATGAACACAGCACAAAACTTAATTTCTCCATTTTTGTGCATTTAATATTTAGTTAAAGTTTAGCATTTTATGTAAATTACATAAAACAGCATACAAAAGTTCACATAAACCGTACTTCAGCTTTAAATACCACTTAGTCCGTATGAATAGGATTGGAAGATAAACATGGCTGATATACTGAGAAAACATCAAGTGTTACCTTGACTGTCTTATTCTTCAAAATAAAAGAAAGAAAACGGCAAATTGAAAGTGATGACTGTCGGGGTCTGAGGCAAATTAATGCTCTGCTTGTCTCTCTGTTTGTTCTGACAGTTGCCTGAGAAGAAGCACACTTCAACTGTACAGCATTCAGAGAGCGTCAATAGATGTTTTTTGGGGTTTCTTTTTCATTTTCTCTCTACATTCACTTTGCATGAACCGCAATAGCAACTGGATGACTTCGCTTCAACAAGTGGACTGTTTCAGATCAGCTCATTGTTTAGTTTCTGCACCATAAAACCTGGCCTGGTGGACACTCAAGAGCTACTTGATAACCACAAGTGAGAAATGTTGTTCTTTATATATAAATATTTACACACATGCATGTTTCAAAACGTAAAACATTACTCAAAAATGTCCCTGATTTTATTCAATTAATGACATAATAGGCCACATTTGCTATTAGATAATCTATTTCAGCTACAAAAGTTAAAAGAGAGCAGAAATCCATCGCAGAGAAAGATCCCTTTAAGGAAGGCAGTACATTCTTTTGAATGACCCTGAACAATGGGATTTTGTAGTGGGTTAATATTCCCCACATTTGGCTTAACTTGTCTTGTAGTTTAACCTCCTCTGCAGTTCATATTTCTAATTTTAAGTTACACAGGTGTAGTAATTGGTATTTTTGGTTACAATCATGACATTAAAACAAAGCATACTCATGAAGGATTTCAGTTTTCCCCTTTGCTTACATTCAAACACACGAATAAAAATTTGCCAACCTTAGTGGAAATTCATCAGTGGACATTCAGTACTTCTGGAGGCAGAGAGTAAATACTTGTATCAAGGCATTTCAGGGATTTACTCCAACAATACATGAATGTTTTACATCCACACAGGAATGTGGATGTAATGGGTTGTTTGTTTCAAAAACACATCCACACGGAAATATCAGAAAATGCTAACTTTACTCTCCCACACCTGTAAGTAGTGCTAAACATGGAGTATGGCACATGGACATAAAGCCGCCACATGCGGTTAGCGGTACAAAACAAGAAGGAAACGTGAATGGAGACCAACTGTGTGCGTCTGGAGTCTTCTCTGTAGTGTGACAACAAAGTCGAGCTTCTTCTCAATGTCATGTTACATGATGAAACTAATAAACTATAATACAAACACATAATCCACCACTGTTGCTATATATGATGCGTATGAAGCATTTTGATGTATAGGTTAAGGGTTAAGGGTTATAAGTTAGCAGTTGGGCCATGTCAGTATTGTTACATAGGAGGCATTTTCACGATTCACACAGAAGTGCATGAGTGAAATTTTCCCTCTGGAACAATTTTTAAACATTTTTAAAACAAAAACAACATTTAGTGTCCCCTAAAATGCAGGTTTCATGTGGCTGCAGGACACACACAGTTAAAAACTTAAATGTTTTAGAAAAAAAAACACTTTCCTGTGTGGAAGGGGTTTATGTTTAAAAGAAGCAAGGTACCCTACTATGTGGTTAATTGCAATTTGGGTGACAAACGCTTTGAAGAGACTTTACGTAAGTTATTAAGTACAATTGCTGTGACAAAATCACCGGTTCATGATCACTACGATGGAACCTGGTTTGGGATTGCCTATGGTAAGATAGGAAACTAAAAAGTAAATTAAGCTTTGAGGTCACCTAAACATCATATGCTGGAGAAAAAAGGTGAAAGGGATGAATCAGGGAGGAAAATTTCATTGTTAAAAAAAGTATATGGTTTTTGGCAATTGCCACCTGCACACTGCACTCCACTCTTTCACATTCACCGCATGTGCGTGTACCAGCCTGCCATATTTACTTCATTTCCCCCGTTTCATAGATCCTGCTCGCTGGACCAGAACGTTCCAGCTGCCACCTCAACATCTCATTATTTTTCTGAAAATATCAAGCTTGTATCTTCTTGATAAATAATTCGCAGTAGTATAATGTATCGGACTAAAACATATTTTCAGGGAGGGCACTGGGGTTAAAGTGCCAATCTCACCTTTTTAATTTTTTTCCACCCCGAAGACAGAGATTTCCATATATAGAGTGACCATGGTTTGTGTTCGACATGAGCAATCGGGATGGAGCAACACAGCGACACATATTGCTGTCAGAGATTGAAAATGAGGCCCGCTAACCTGTAGGCAGCCTCCCCACACCAATCAGCTTTTACACATTCCCCCAATGCATTTTGCGCCTCTGGAAAAAAAAAAAAAAAAAAGACTGTGAAGTTTTTATCGGAGTAGTTGACAAACATTACTCTTTAATGCAGTTTTGTAGAAATGCATTCTTATCCCTCTTGGAAGGCATTTATCTGCTTGAAACCTGCAAAATGGTTGCCACAGGGAAGGATTCCCTTTAATAGACTACAATAGGCTCAGTATGGGACACATTCTGATTTCAGTGATAGATAGTGGGGGCCCCAGCCATATATTCATGGGAAATTGTTTATCTTCAAGCGAAAGGCAGGCGACTGAAAGGCCATTTTTACAATAGCATTTCAACTTTCATCTGGAATGATTCCTTTCAAATCGGATAAATTGTTCTGAAGAATTTCAGACAGGTGCTTTTCATAAAAAAAAAAAAAAAACATCCCTCTGAAAAAGAAGATGTCACAAAACATGAATGCAAAACAAGCTGGGAGAAGAAAATGCCTGTAGGTAGGTGTGGGTGTGTGTTTTAAAAGCTTTTTTAGATAGAAGCGAAAAACTAGTTATTAGTGTAATTAAAAAAAAAACTATAAAACAACATGTATTGTAATTAAACTGCTGTGTATTGTTACATGTTTTCACTTTTTTGGTGAGGTTCTTTTAATATTTAATTTAAAGCCTTAACCTGGGCTACATCTCAATAACAGAAGACAGCAGTAAAACTGTAAGGGTATAGAAGCAGGAGGGAGGGTGAACTCTAAACGGCAGTCTCAGGAAGCAGGGACAATTAATCAATAGAGTGTTCCTCTCCAGTAGGGGCCAAATGTAAACAAATTGAAAAGGACAGAGAACAAAAAGCGATTGGAGATTGAAACCGACACTCTCAACAGGGGGGTGCCATATTGTAAATGGGCTGCCTTCTTTGAAGCAGTTTCACCCCTGCTGCCCAGATTTAAGTGGATGTCTGCATTATGATCACGACAAAGAAAACAGGTGCAAAGAATCTTTCAGATGTTATATATATATATACATATATATAAAATACCCCTTTTTTCAAGTATTTTTTTTATAACAAAAATCTGAAATGCAACTTAGTGTAATTTCCTTCCAAAAAAGACCCGTCCCAACGAAGCCGCGGTGGCACAGAATCTGCAACATAACAGCGCCCGAGGGCACCGGCACAAAAAACTGTGTACATGTCAGAGCTGCATGCCACAAGTTAAATTAATGTTTCTTTAAAGGGTTTAGATTTTTTTTAATGAGAGAATCTGTTGTAGCTTTTTTATCAAGCCTCTTCATATTTCACTGAGGTGGAATGGTGCACCACATTTGCGAGGCATAACTAATGCTATATAAATCTTGAGCATTAAGCGAGCCCTGGGGACATAGTCTAAATGAAGATTTTACACCAATTTAAACCTGCCTGCAATTTGATTCCCGCCTTAAGTGCATTTGTTTAACAGGTGCTGGAGATGAGAGCGCCTTTCCATCCAAAGTGTCGCTATGTCTCCTTTATTAATTTATGGCTTGCAAGTGGTGGGCGTGGGGGTAGAGGGGTGGGAGTATAAGGAGAAAGGGGAGTTGACAAACACTAATCAAAGGTTCAGAGTGGGCTGATTCCGCCACAGATTCAGTGTACTTTTGCTTCATTTGCAAACTAATGATTTTAAACCCCCACAATCTGTTTGAGGTCAGCTTCTGTGTATTTTGGATACGCTTGGCTATTAGCATCACTGAAAGCTTCAGATGTGTCAAGCCTGCATACCCTCTAGTGATAGTCACCTAGTTTAATTTCCCTGCAGGCCTCAGAGGGGGATGAATTCAACCAAAATCACAAGCTGTTTTGTTGGCGCTCCTTTGTGGCCTATAATGAATCTAATGAATATAAAGAGAGGAAAAGTGAAGGAAAGCGGGGAGGGGATTTTTGGGGGTGGAGGCGAATGCATTTCAACCATGCTGTGTTGCTTTTACTCGACGATTTGTGACCCTCAACAAAGGGACAATAGCGAGTGTTTTTGTACCCTTAATTTGCCTTTGTGTTTCAGCTTCATCTCTTTCAGGACCGAGGACTGAAAGTCACCAGTTTAAGAATAACTGCTGACTCCATGGTCTGTCAGACAAAAGGGGGAGGCTTTAAGATGGATCCCTAACTATCAGTCTGCCAGAGGGGCAGAAAGGGAAAGGGGTTCAACAGGCAACTATACGCAAGTGGAAGGCAGAATTACCCAGGTTCCCTGAACTGGCCTGAAATATGTTTTCTCACCTATAAAACACAACAAACATCACTTCGATACCTTAAAGACCAAAAAGTGCTGCATTTGAAAAATAAATAAATAGTCCCAAAAATGTGTATCAGTCAACTGATAGCTGAAGTTATCCTTCTTCTGTTTGGCAGCAGAATGCCTTTCAAACTTTTAAAACGCGCTGCACTTTTAACTCAAAATCATATACATGTTTTGACACTGATTTTAATAATCCACTAATTAAACTGTGATTTTGACTGCTGACAGAATTTCTTATTAATATGAAAATTTTCATTACATTAGAATATTATCAAGTTCTCAATGTGTAGATATTTTGATTTAAAAAATTTTAATTTATGTTTATCAGTGGCATTGAACATGCTCATCTATTTTTGTTTACTACAATTGGTGTTCTGTGCACATGTGTAATGCACATACACATACCAAGCAGGATGAGAACATTAAAAACATCTTCAAGAACGCTTATGCCTTCTAGTGGAAACATGTTAATATTTTACTAATTATAATTTTAACCTTCAGTCTCACAGAAATAGCAGTTTTCATATTTAACAAATTTTCTGTCAATTCAAATTGGTGAATAATTTGCCAGAAACAATTGGATGAAGGGTCCAGGTCAGTTTGCCCTTATTGCACTAAGATTATTTCTTACACACTTTGTATTTTGCCTCTTCCATTTCATAACAAACTGATTAAACCAAAGCATATCAGTTAAATTTTCTTTGTAGCAATTCTACAACAAACAACTATAGGTTCATCAGACTCACAGTCCCACCAAGTATTTGCTAACTGCTGCTACTGCTAATATGAAGCAGAGGAGGGGGAATAGGGAGGGCTGCTCTGTGAGGCAGTTGTTTGGATGGAGACTGCAGCTCAAAGGAGGAACTTTGTCCAACTAGGTGGCGCTTTGTGAGAGCAAGCGTTTAGGCACCCAGAAATGGTTGCCATGGGAAATTTGAAGTTTTCTCAAACATGCATGAAAGAATCAAGGCTACACTTGAGATATGTTTTTGATGAGCTAATAAGATTATAACATGATTTTTGGCTCTAAAAAGTCAATTTTACATAATGCCCAACTTGGTTATTTTCAAAAGCTACTTTTAATCTGATAAGAGTCTCATCAGAATCCAATTTACTGAATTTGAATGTATGTGCAGGGTCTTAAGCTCAACTACTAGAATTAAAATTACAATTTATAAAATAAATGCATACTGTGATATAAGTTGTTTTACTAAAAACAGCCAAGCAAGACATCCTGTTGTTGATGTTACTAAGATAATGTATTGTGATCTAAATTTATAATCATGTCTAACATTTCTTTTGTATTATGTTTTTGTTTTACCATTCCGATACACAGACTTCACCAGAAAAGTAAAATTCCTGCTTAATTTAGTAGAAGTTAAGTGCCTATTGAGCTAAATATTGTCATTTTTTGCAGTTCTGTTCTTTATAGTTCCACATAGGCTAAATAAAAAAATATATATTACGTGGTTAATCAGTCGGATTATCTGCTAAAGTAGCTAACCTACACTCAGTTACTGCTTATCGCTATCCAACTCCAGAATGTTACTGTAAATTCTGTTTGTAGTTTCCCCACCAGGAGTGAAGATAGTAGAGGCAAAATTTGCTTTTAAGGTAAATTTTGTGTTTACGGACACCCCGGTCTTGGTGAAATTATTTTACGTTTCTGGAGATTATTGTTTATTCTGATCAAGATTTAAAGAAAGGCCATTTAGGAAATGTTTAAAAATAAACAAACAATTAGAACATGACACACAGGCAAGCTCATGTTGTACTGTACTAAACACATGTGCACATAAACTTCTAAGTACTGCAACGTGAAGATGTTAAAAAATAGAAAAGTTCTGTGTCACTGGTCCATGCCGGTATGCTCCCCAGTCTCTGTAATGATTTCTATTCATAAACATGCAGTGTGCTATCCTCCACCTGGCAGCTGCCTCTGTGCATATGAGATTACTATTATGCATCTTCCAATCCCAAGGATAAACATCTCCCCACTTTTGAAGTTTGCAACCATGAGGCATATTTTAGTGCCATATGACTTAAGCATCCCTTCAGGTATCACTTGCAATCTCTTCTCATTCTATATACATTGTTCAACTTTAATGGGTATCTAATTTGTGTTATCAGCTTACAGGGCAGTAAGTAATAATTTGCATGGCTGCCCTAAGCGAATATGCTTCCATAAGCATTCAGTAGTATAGACACAAGAATGGATTAACCTCCATATTGGCTATGCCCTGATGGTCAGTGTTGTTTTTTCTGTAGTTTAGCATTTAATTGTTATTTTTTGGATTTACTGCAACAGAGAAGCTATGTCAGATGAATAAGTCTATATGGCTGTGGAGAAGATGCTAGAGTGCTGAAAACAACACATAATTTGGGTTTGAATGTGATGTACTTCTGGCTTTCGGCAGCGGCACGAAGCCTGGATACCTTCTTTGTTCAGAAAGTTTAGTCAGTATTTTTCCCTTGAGAAAAACGTATCAGTGCAGTGATGATAAGTCTGCGCAGTGTGAAGGACAGCATTATTTTTGCAGCCAAAGGCAGAAAAGCAGATATTTTCAGGGAATTATCCAGCAGTCATCAAGATGCTGAAAATAAAATCCAATTGAATATCAAGAGCTCTCCCACAGTTTGTGAGGAAGACGTCAAGAGATTTTATGAAGTGCTTATGTAATAAACCAACTCAAAATAGTGCATAATTGTGAAGTGGAAGGAAAATTGCTAAGTAATTTTGAAAAATTTTGAAAAATGAAAATCTGAAATGTTTGGTGTGCAAGCATATATTCAGCCCCATTTACTCAAATACCCTTATGCAAAAAAGCATTGCAAACAATGACCTCTACAGGCTGACTGTTCTGTGAAGGAGTCAGAAGAATGCACCATAATACACCCACAAGACAAAATTATGGAGAAAATTAAAAACAGGTTTAATTATGAAACTATTTCCAAAGCTTTGAACAAGACTGGGAACACTGATCAATCCATTCAGTAAGGGAAAGAGTATATCAATTTGCCAATTACTGTGACTGACAAGCTGGACAAGTGGAGCATTAATATGATAAACAGTCAAAATCCCCATAGTAACATTAGAGGCGCTGCATATGTATGGCAAGATAAAAGATTTTGTTGAACAAAGCTACATTAAATCCCACTTGCAGTGGGACAACAAACAACAAACATGTTGTTTGTTTTATGTTTACAAGTTACATAAAACAAACAGCATGGAAGGCGTTGCTCCTGTCAGATGAGACCGAAATGGCCTAAATAGAGAATGTTATGCATCTCTGGCACTCTGAACATGAACATACTGTCAGCGTTTTGAAACATGGTGGTGGCAGTGTTATGCTGTAGGGATGTTTCTTTTTCCCCAGCAGGCACAGGGAAACAGAGCTGAAGGCAAGATGGATGACACTAAATACAGAGCACTTCTGGAAGAAGAAGTGTTAGAGGCTGAAAAAAAATGTGGGATCAAACTGAAGGGTCACCTTAAAGCAATACAGTGACCCTAAATAATAGAATGGTTTAGATAACAGAATATCCATGTATTAACATGGCCCAGTCAAAGTCAAGCTCTAAGTCAAATTGAGAATATGAAAAGACTTAAAAAAATGTAGTTGCAACACTGTAATAGGTAGTCCTTTAGACTACAAATGTACTCCACACTTTTCAGAATTTTCTAAGTAAAGGAAATAAAAATGATTCCATGTCTCTTCAGTAATGAAGCACTGCTTTGAGTTGGTCTACCACATAACATAACATCTTGAAACTGCCAAATCAAATGTAAAAAAAAAAAAAGTATAAGGGGTCTGAACACTTTTGCACAGCACCAAAGCTCCTGATTTGATTTTCACACGGCAGCTGCCCTCCAACACACGGTGAACCCACGTACCGATGCTGTTGAGACTACAGCAGCTCGATCCATAGCTGCAGGTCATTCATGTGGAGCGTGCGTTCAATGTGGCAGTTCAGGATAAACATGGATACATCAAGCAAAAGTGTCTTGATATTCTACTGGCTTGCATCAGGCATGTGTGCCACGCTTATTAGCTTAGTAGACAGTTAATTGCTATGGTGGGTGGTTGGAGTGCTAGAAGCCTGATCTTGGGAGTATGTCATATTTGTTTAATCGGACATGCAGATGCAAATAATGTGTGACAGACTGTGACCAACACAGCCGGAACATAAATACTGTTAAGTTCAGAAATGTTCTTGGCTCAGAAACCATTCCTGCATAAAGGCTATAAAGACAACCCACTGTTTATCTATTTATTTATTATATTCAGCAATTTCACTTCACGGGCCAAATTTGACAAAAGGAATGAGGAAACAAAAAAAAATCCTTCTGAAATAGTAGCGTGCCAGATTCCGCTTTGTTGTGCGTTCTGTGTGCTACAACCCTACACTAGTTGGTAATTGTTGGCCCGATTTCATTATCTGCTGCTAAGAATTCATGTAAAACAACAACAAATAAGAAATAAAAAAGTGTGAAATATCAGCTCAACATGAATGAGAGGAACACTCGGGTTTCACAACCTAATTCGCATTCCTAGAAGGATTTGTAATTTGCAAAACACATCGGAAATCTGACAAACAGGTGGGGGCACAGCCTCTTTAAAACTGTGCAATTCAAACTAGCATATAGTGCGAAAAGCTTACTCGCAGATTGATGAACGGTGTAAAGATTTCACATCACAAGGAGTTCTGATTAAAGCCATACACCACAAAGCCGTTGCTACTTTTTTTTTTGTATCGGCTCTGCAATCTGCCTCACCTGGGTGAAATTGTTGTTAATGCAGAAATAATATCAATGCAAACGATATTAATAACCATGATGGGAGAAGCTGGAGTAATGTCAGTTAATCAATGGGAACAAATCATGTGCGCCTTGCTATGATCATCAGGGGGAGTGTGAATATTAATGTCTCCGTCTGAATCAATGCTAGGGTTGCATACATTGCCACCAGTGTTTACTCATGGTTAAGACATTTCTTTCTTTTATGTTTGGTTGCATCCTTGAGAGCAATCGATGAAACACTAAATAGAGATAAGATACGAGCCATTACAGCAATTCAAAAACAGCAACAAAACATTAGTGATTGTGTTATTGTAAAGTGTGAAGATGGGCTGTTCAAATTTCAATTAACTTGGGTTTGTATACGCTGATATTAATTAAGAGGGCTTGCAGAAGGACAACAAAAGAGATGGGTTTATTGTCTCGGAATATTCTCATGAAAGCTGCATCTGTATGTAGCACAACCTGGCTGCCTAATTAACTAGCAAGGGAGGAAGACATTGCACGAGGAACCTTTTGATTTGTGGACGGTAATAGCGCCGGGCTTAAAAATAACTGATCCTTTATTTCATTATTTGATAAGGAGGCCTTTAATGAAAATATCAGCCCAGGAGCAAAGCAAGTCAACATCACTACTTAAGTGCAGAAAGTGCTTCGAGCAGTTAGTGAGAATGAATTACCTCATGACTACAGTTCATTAAATAAAATGTGAAACACACCTGGTGGGCTAATGGAGGACAAATGCAGAAGAAGTGGCAGTGGGAGCATGAGGGGACGAGGCAATCAAAAACAAAGCTGCACCTAGTCCCTCTTTGACAGGTTAATAAAATGCCTGCTGCTGGAGCGTTCTCGCCGCACTTTTCCCTCAGTCTGGACTCGGCCGTGTGACAGCGGCGTATCGGTGTCACCTAGAGCAATCATAACATTCCTCTCCTCCAGGTCTGAAGCTGGCTTTAAATTCTCTTGGAAGCAGAATCCTCGAGGGGGTCAAACAGACAAAATTTCTGAACGATAATGAGCTAAATATCAGTTACGTCTGTCACTTGTAATCACTGGCTCGGCATTAAAAGCATCTTTTCTTTCTGTCCTGCATACTTCAGCCGTGAATGCTTTTGAAATGGGTATAATGTAATCTGTGCCGCAGATATCTTCTGCTTTTGTGCATCTGTTCGGGAGGTGAATGGCCGGGCCTATCGGTTACTCTCTCGAGGTGATGTATACACTCTCTGGGACAAAGGTACAAACAGATGAAGGATATACTGTGCTGGGTATTTCTACTGTCTCAATTTTCATGCCTATTTTGGCTATTTAAAAAATTATTTAGCTGCTACCGGGGTTTTTTTTCTTTGCTTTTAAGAAAAAGAAGGACAAGCTGAAGCTTGCAGTGCCCTGAAAACACTTTATTACATTTTGTAAAATAAAAGTCAAGAAAGTCAAGAAAAATTTTTTAGTCTACTTTCCTGGACCTTTATGGGACAAACTAACAGAAAATACTGCATAATTGTGTTTAGCTGAAGAAGGATCACACGTGCTCTTTGAATTATAAAACAAAAAATCTAACCGATACCTCTAAATAAAATCTCGTGCTACCAAATTCCTAGATTTAGAAAAATTAGAAAGTGAAGAGATACAATAGAGTCCACTTTTGTGTCATATCGGTGTGAATACAACTTTTCTGGGCAGAAATTGCAGGGATAAAGTTATAGAGAAGCTTAAATGACTGTTTGGTTATGAAACATTGCTCTGAACATCTCACAGAGAACTCTTCAAATGTTCTCTGTGAGAGCAGCATTTTGTTTTTCTTTGTGTGACAAAAAACTTAAACAGCGCATCATCCTAATACACTATGTCACCTGCAAAACACGGTGGTGGCAGCAACATGCTGTGAGAAAGTATTTCCTCAAAGCTGTTGAGATTTAATTGAAAGATGGATCAATTTCAAGAGGGGGGGAACCCGAAACAAAGGCAAACCTTTCAAAACATGATCTTTCATCTGAACTAACATTGTCAGCAAAAAACTCAATAATCTGAAAATCAGATGAGATGCCCATAGTAGCTGGAAGTCCCTGCAGAGATTCAAAATTTGGGTTGAAGAATCATAAATGCACACAACCCTGGGGGCACAATCTCCAGTAAAATATGATGGTGGCACCATCATGCTGTAGGGCCAGACAGATTTAATAAGATAATGGGTGAAGCTAAAAATGGCAAAGTCCAGGAAGAAAGGCTTAAACAAACAAGAAACAGTGGCAGATGCTAGTCTTCTTGCAGGATATCAACTGTGAACATACAGCCAAAGAGACAGTAAGAGGTTTACCTTAAATAAACTGTAGTTTTACCATATTTGTCATGTTTATTTGTATTGCACATTTAAGCAACAATGCGGTTCTAACTGCATTCCAAAAGGAGGTTCTACATTATATTATATCAGGGAGGTTGAATTCAAGTACACACCAAACTTTTTGTTTGTAAAAATAAAGACAAAACAAAACTATCAACCATTTTCCTTTCTCTTCATAGTTCTTCACTACTTTGTGCTGGTCTGTCACATAAAATCTCAATAAAATACAATCAGTGAAACGTGTTCTCTGCACAACAAACATTCTTGACTTTCTGTAATTCATCTGAATTAGAAAACGTTATGCCTCCAACATGTAGTAGTTAGATTTTGTATTATTAAAAGTGATGTGACAAAATTTCCATCACATTTACCATGAATTTGACGTTATCTTCAAGATGTAAAAGTTTTTATTCTTGCACCATGGTATGTGTCAGATTATCCACCCGGCTGTCTGTCTGTATTACTATTTCATTTTTCACGCTGATGGTTTAGAGAATAAAGACACAGGGTTTAAATACAATCCCCCAACCGAACAGATGATCCTTACCAGATGTGCAACAGATAATGTCAGCCTAATCTTTGAAAGCAAACAGCGGGATTGCTATGTGTTCATTGAAGAAGAGGAATCAAATCAGCTTTAAGGTTCAAAGTAACTTCAAAACTTTCCTAATTACAGTTTTAGTCATTCTTTAAGGGGAAAAAGCAATGTTTATTTTTTCAAAAGATCCCTAAAAATGTGTGCTAAAACTGCATAAAGAGACAACTCCTGATGATATGTACAAAGCAGAGGAAAAGGTCATTTGAGCAATTACACAGGGACATAAACTGGCTTGTTACAATGCTCTGCCCCACTTTATCAGGCATCTCCAGCATTGTCCATAGGGAGTTAACTTTTAGACTGTTTACTGGTTAAAAAGGCCAGGCATGCATCTAAGGCCACATAAGCAAGATAATGTATCCCAGGCTGCAAAAGCAGGCAAATCACTGTGCATTAAGACTGGCCACACAATGGACAACAATGCCTTGCATAAACACTATTTAGAACTATTCACACGGCATTGAAGAGATGGGCGTCGACTTGCCATTGCTGCAAAGCCGGCGCATTGTGGAGAGGTGAAAAGAAGTCTAATGAACAGGAAGCCTTATTTGAGAGAGCTGACAGTAACCATACAACAGCCGCATTGTGCGCTTGCCACCAACCCTGTGGGTCTCTACATTAGGAGAAATGATGAGAAAGTAACCCGAAAAGACACAGTGGGCCCTTGGACCCACGTAAATGCAACCAGACAATAATGGAGGGGGGCAGACACAAGCTGTCCCCACCTTTACCCAGAGCTGCACGTTTACATGCACAGAACATCAACCGCTCTCATGGCTGAGGATAAAAGCCCCCCTGGCCAGATGGAACTTTGAAGTACATTTTGGGTTAGTTTGCCACCAAAGAGTGCAATTTTAGTGAAGAAGTTGCTAAAATATATGTCATACATTTTAAATTAAATGAAACTCTGCAGGGGCAAAGTTGGAAACTCTAAAGTTTGCTGTACAGGAATCATCTTCACGCACACACATTCACATTATACTCCCTGCCACAAGCTTCATCAATCTTCAACAAAGAAATGACATCACCAATGAGTATAGTCTTTTATAGCGTTTAGCAATAAGCCTTATTTACTGATGAGATAAGCTCGTTGCTATTGTCTCCCCAGGCACTTTGCTTCTTTCTTTCGCAGCTGAAGAATCAAATGGCACTTTTGGAAGTTGGCAGAGCATGTCTGGGACTTAAAGGCTAAAGCATGCAAAGATATTTTCTGTTTGGTGGCCTCTCAAAGCACCACATTAGCCAGTCTAGTTCAAAGCACTGGGCACAGGTAAAATTGCACAAGTGGGGAAAAAAGGCTGTTTTTATTACTTATTGATTACAGTTTTCTTGTATGTCAGTATGGTGAGTCTGGTTGCCTCACACAGTCAAGTTAGGGTAGACATTTTGCATACATATGATATTTAGCATACCGACAATATTTGGCATGCTGAAGTATACAATATTTTTTTACTGTAAGATTATTATGTCTAAATGTTAAAATCATTAGCACAATTTGTTGACGCTAGCATCATTGCTAGATTGAGGAATTTGACAACTTGTAATACCTCCTTGGACCATGAAAATGATTAAATACAAAAAAATAAACTGATATGCAATATTTTATGTACAGAGATACAAATCATTTGGCACTTTAGGTTTGTTTTTAAGTTTGTGAAGTTAGATTGTTTGTGATGCTTTGCCCTGTACGAGATTTTATGAAAACTTTTAAACATATGTTTATTGTTCCTGTTCATGTTACTGTGCAGGCACTCACTTTTAACTGTGAAAAATGAATGTCTTTTCATAGTTAAAAAAGGTGTTTTTTTAACTGTGAAATCTGATTAAATCTAAATCAGATTTTTAGATTTGAGTTACATTTAAAACAGACAAAGTATTAAACAAGAGATACAATTAATAATAAATACCAGTCAATTGTATGTTACAGTCTCAATTATTCTATTCGAAATAAAAGCTGTAATAGACATAACTCCTTTTTCCTTTCGAGTGTCACTTTTTATTGAACTGAAACCTATTTTTGTTGATTTACAGTTCAGTCTTGTCATAATTGATATTCTTAACAGTCAAGACATTTTTATATATGTATATAAAATATATAAATAATAGGCTTAATGTTCCTCTGTCTTGTTATATTGGTTCTCACATCTTAAAATCCACATATATGTAAACATTTTATCATGTGCTTCTGTGATGAAAATTAGATAAATTAATTAGCTGGCAGATTTGTTGGTGGTAGGAGCCCTTAATAACTGAGCGGTATGTAAAATGCTACACCCAGTCTGCAGGTCCAAACTGACCACAGCCTGGATGATTTATAAAATATAATCACTTCTACACGTGTGACCTGTAATTATTGTTTGTAGCACTGTTACTCAGAGTCCATAAAGCCTAGCCAGTTTGGCCGCTAAACTGCTGAGGCACCGTGATACAGTGTGCCTAGTTAGACCTCACGTGTGCATTTGTTTATCCTTCTGTGGAGACATCGCTGGCTTGAAGTCAAATAAAAAGTTGGAAATCAGCACAAAGTTGTTCTTGTCTTCCCTACTTTTCCAAAGTCTGTCAGGAAAAACTTAGTCTAACTAGGTTGTTGCGACGATATAGAAAATATAGCACCAACATATTCTGAATTGAGAGCCTATTTTTAAAAAGATAAAAGCCATTTTCTAACACACTACAACCTGTGTCAGGGCATATGTCTTAAAATGTGCCATTTGTTGTTTGTTTTCCTTAGTTCCACACAGAGTCACGTCGGGCGTTGGGAACTTGTCAGATATTCAGTTTGTAGTCAGTCTCAGGGGAGTCGCTCCAGTCCCCCCCACCTACACACACACACACACACCATGTCACCAGCTAGGAACAAAGCCGCCACAGTCAATTCTCCTAATTTCACTGCAGCCTGTCGAAATCCCGTTTTCCTTTTCTCCTTCTCTTCAACGAGCACTTTATGCCAGGATCAGTCAGGTCTGAGTCGCCAACAGAAACCTGAGGCTCTCGCTTCATCGTCTTTCAGCACTGGGTTTGACACTCCCCGGCTCCCTGCCATTCACACGTCTTCGCCGTGCAATTTGTTTCCATTTGTCAAACAGCAAGTATCCGTCACAAAAGAAAGGAAAAACGCTGGCACAACAGAAAGTTTCTGACAAACATTGTCTCCGAAACTCGACGCGGCCCTCAGACTACCTACCTATTGGCAATTTACATCATCTTCAGTTTATTATAAATATTTGTTACATTATTCCTTATTTAACAGACAATGCATGCTTCTTTAACAAATACATCAGGTATCACTCCCAAATCAGCACCAACAGATCATTTCTCTCTTAAAAGTGAGGATGCTACAGTTTGAATTCATCATTTTCATTCACTGCCTTCACGTAGTGCTGACTCTTTATTTTCTGCTTTATTTCTTTGGGATTAAACCTCATTGTGTGCACAGCCTGGTTTCTCACACATTTTATTTATTAAGGCTTTATCAGCACTATGTTGACAGCCTTGCTATTTGCAACATGTATTCACATGTTAAAACGGGGCTATTATTGGTGGACATAGGAAGTTATCTGCTAAATAATACTTATTGTGCAAAACTTTGTCGTTGCTGTTCTTTCGCTGAGGGAAAGCGGACAGGATATATGCCTACACTGATGTTAGATTGTGCCAGGGGTATTTCTAGAGCTTTTTTTTTTTGCTGAAGTCCCCAATGGGTTTTGAGATGCTGTCAGTGCTGCGTCAGGTGCATTAGTACCTCAGAGAGCCACGGTAGCTCCAGCTGCTGTGCGCCCTCGCGTTCTCCCCCCGGCCCTGGCCGCCAGCCTGACACCCGACACAAAGTAATCACAGATCACAGCATTTAATCACTGAAACAAGCACTCCAGAGGACCCCACTGTCAATATCCCACTCTCTCATTATCTGTTTGGATTGCACATCCACACTGTCAGATACACAGAGTGGAAAATTAAGATTAAAAATATGGTAATTTCATTTCAGGCAGCAGGCTCCTCTCACTGCCCCATTGTGCTATTGATTACCTCTGAATTCAATTTTTCTTTTCAATGTAAACTTTAATCTATTCGCGAGCCAACAATCCTTCTCCCAAGGGGCCATTTGAGAGTAAGTAACCATTTAATATGACTTTGGCTGAAGATTCATTGGCTTTAATGAATTGTGTAAATCACTCAGCTTCTAAAGGGGCTGATGTCCTGCAGTTCATGACCCAAATTTGGGGCTGGTTAAGTACATCCTTCTAAACCGGCTTAAGTGTTTACTGACAAGAATCTCTTAATGTGTAATCACCATCTGTGTGAAGCCAAATTAAACAGCTCCATTTCTAATGGATCTGGTAATGAAAATGGTGTAATAATAGAGTGGATAGCTACAACCCTTTCCTAATAAAAAAAAATTCACTTGACTCACTCGGTAATCACCAGGTAGTTTTCTTTCACCACTTACCAATTTGTAGCATCATGTTCAAGACCCGTTGTAACCACTGATCTGCCTGAGGCAAACATGCCATTCAGACCAGTAAGCATCTGAGGAGGGAGGAACTGTTTGTGAGTCAAGACGATCACAAGTTGAATGAACAGACATTTGAAGGGATATTATTGACACGTCGTTACAATCTCTGACGCAAAAACGCAAAACAACATCACCTCATTTCACAATCATCAGTCACAGCAGAAGATCTTTTTAAAAGTAAACTGCTACCACTGTGCTGTTGACTGTAGTAACTTTACTAATATTATATACTGCAGAGAGAGATTTGTTTAAAACTAGCATTGTTTGGAAGTCCTTGTATCCATTTTCTTCTTCTCGTTATTCAAATTTAGCAACTCTGCAATGGATGTACAGAGTTGAGCATCAGAATGTTCATTCTGATGCTCAACTCACAGTTGATGCACAGTGATTAATCTTTTAAATATAAATGCAACTAAAAATATGAGCTCAATATACAGCAATATATCTTAGTGGTTTATTCGTGTTAGCCTATACAACAACATGACCAAAAACAACATTGAATGTTTGCAAAAGTAGTGTTCTGGAGTGAAAGACATTAGCATTGAAAGATATTTGAATTCAGATTGAAGTATCAGTACTGAATCAAAATCCCCCAAAAACCTGAATCAGAACATCTAATAAAAGCTCTACAACAGTTAACTTAAGAAAGTGTAACAAAAGCAGAGAAACATTGTAGCTAAATCTTCAGAGCCATTAAAACTGGGGTCAGTTAATCCCAGTTTGTTCACCAATAGTGTGCTCGCTCATTGCCATTTCACATCATCCTGCTTTTGTACCTTTCTTACTTAATCATTGTGCAACTGATTATTTCTTTTAGTTGTTCTGTTTGTCAACTATAAAGAAAGATAATAAAATAAAACAATACAAAATACAGAAGGGGCAAAATGACCAACACCCAATTTGGTCAATTATTTCAGCCAAATGTTGTTCAATACCAGAGTTTAGGTAGACATAAAACCACTAGAGTCAGAGTGCAGGAAAACCGTTCAATTAAAACAATACAATTACGGTACTAACAATCAATAGTCTGATGAAGGCACAAATTACCCCAAACACTATTGGCTCCTGCTAGGGATTTTCTGTCTTTCCAAATAATAAAAAGTCTAAGGAAAATAATTTCTTCTTCCACATAATATTAGAATTTATTAAACTGCAATAAACATATTCGATGTCTCCCTTCTATTCATCAAATGTGCAAAGTAGAAGTTACCCAGGAGGACAGAACATACATTCATAAACGTAGCAGCAGGTAATCAATAAACAGTCACCCGGCTATATGCGGTCAATAAAAGGCACGGCCTGCTTCACAAAACTTCTCTGTTCCAGGCCAAAAGTCTTTGCCGATCAATGCAGCGCACACTAAACCTATAATGCCTGTTGGGAGTCTGAAGGCATTTTGTGTGCACATCAAGGAATCCAAGCATATCTGGGGAAAGATTTGGTCTCTGTTGTTCAGCACGAAAAGGACCACAGAAACTCTCCAAACCATCAAAGCGACGTCTCAAAGATGACACCGATGTCCTTGGTGCGCCACGTGTCGCTCTCTCCTTTTCTGTTCGCGTGAACCTGAAAGCGGATCAGGGAGGCAGTGTCACATCAGAGAATGCCAAGCACACTTCCCAAATCTGAGCTGAGATCAGTTAAGGTGTGATTTAAGACGGGATCCAGTCAGAGCGCGGTGAAGGGATTTATCATCCACTGAGGCAAGCCAAAGTGGCTTATTTAGCCTAACAAATAGGTGTGAAATTCATAGGAGGAAAATTTGGAAGATAATCACGGGAATTATTTGTGGAGGTAATTTTGTCAACTTCTTGGCTTAAAAACTATTAGAATAGGAAAAAGTGACTGTGAAAGCTTCACCCTACATTAGGTAGTAAAAGTATTCATGAGTAGATTTAAGTATTTTTATTTCAAATATCTGGAAGTTAAGAGCAAAGTGGAACTGTAGTCAAATCCCTAGTTTGTGAGCACAAACGTGGCAAATAAAGGTTTTCTCAACTCAAGTTGGAGACCAAGGCAGGGAAGATGGTTTTCAATTTGTTTTACCAAGACAGATTTAAAAATCTGTGGAGTGAATTTATATTCAGTCCACTTTACTCTGACACTTGAAACAAAACCAAGTGCAACTAACTGCCTTCAGACAACTTGTGTGTAATTCAACACTTGTATAAATACTGCTGCTTTTTCAGGGCTTCAGACCTTTTTAGGAGACTCTGGTAAACAAATAGGGTCAGAAAGACCAACAACAACACCAGACAGGTAACGGATAAAGTTGAGAAGAAGCTCAGGGTGGGGATTAATTTATGAAGCACTATTCTAAGCTTTAAATATTTCTCTGTGATCTGTTTAAAACCCCTTCTAACAATGGAAAGAGTAAGGCAAGGTTGCAGACCTACCAAGACATGGCAATACTAAATTGTCAGCAAGGAAAGGAGAATTAATCAGTAATGTGTAACTAATGTGTAATTTCTGGCCTTTATGTGAAAGTGGCAAGAAAAAAAAACATTTTAACGTCATAAAACCTTTCCAATTCGTCACAAGATATGTAAAAGAAAAAGTTGGTCTGGTTTAAACTTGAGGCCTCAAGTTTATCAGAAATCTAGATGTAGTAAAAAAAACCTAAACAACCTGAAAACACCACCATATTTTTACAACATGGTGCGCAACATGGTGTAGAAATACTTTTCTTCAATAGGGAAGAGGAAGATGACTGAAGCTAAATACATGGAGAATTTGCAAGAAACTCATTTAGAGACTGCACAAGACTTGAGACTGGGGAGGATTTTCAACATCCAGTAGCACAACAACATTAAACATACAATATAGATCAAATCATATCTCCATGTTTTGACTGGTCTAGTCAAATCCAGATTTAAATTCAATTGATATGTTGTTGCAAGACTTTAAGGCTGAAGCTCCCTATTCAGTCTGACTGAGCTTGGGTTGTTTTTCAAAGAAATAATTGAGAAAAGATTTCAGTCTCTAGATGTGTGCTAGAAACAAAAGTTCATTCTACAAAATCTTGACTCAATGGAGTGTAGTCACATACACGTTTCACAATTTTATATGGAAACAATACTGACAACCATGTGTGCTGTTCCTTCCATTCCTCATTTATGCGCAATATTGTGTTGGTTTATGAGATGGCAACTCATTTAAATACATAGTTTGTGGTTGGACCAAGACAAAATGTGAAAAATGTTTGATGGGTATGGATGCTTTTACAGGTAACAGTCTAACTAGTTTTTCTTTTTCAGCTCAAAGCTTGAGATGTACTGTCTGTTCCTGGATTTTCTTTCAACATGAACAAAGGAGGCAGAGGTTGATATCAGATTATTGAATGTATTTAAACCTTGACTGACAACTATAGAAACCTGACACACAACATGTAGACCATCTCAGTATTTAATAAGTGGTGCTAGACAGTTTTGGATGCTGACGTAATCTGATCTGTGGAGAGCAGCCTACAATGAAGAAAAGAAGAAACGTAAGGGCTCAAACAATGTCCTCACCAATCCGCCAGTGTGCAGGGTAAGACGATACCAAATAATGCCACAGTGTGCTGCGTCTTTGAAATCAGTATTTTACTCATTTCACTTCTCTGGCTGAGAAGATACAGCACCGTTGATAAATTTGTGCGCGGGACAGAGAGAAAATGAAATGATGCCCACTTTTTTTTTCTTATTTCACAAAGACCTGTTTGAAGTTGCTATATGGTATCTGTCGTCCCAGACAGATGCACATAAAATGGAATTGAACAATGAATAGCCAGCCCTTATCTGTTCAGTGTCTGAAGGGGAAATACATCACAAATGAATTTCACAGGGAAAGAAAAAATATATATACGGAGTTTCTTTATTACAGTAATCCCCATAGAAAGTTTATCCCGGATCACGATGAAGTTAAACCCAATATTCCCAAACGGATACAGTGCGAAGAAAGCTGCTTTTCTGGACTCATCACTTAAAATGATCTCAAAATTATATTATGAGAAAAGAGATATTATGGGAAGTTTCTTTGATAGCATCAGTGGATCTGAATCTACAAAGAGCCAATTTCTCTCTTAAAATTAATGTTATGGTGTCGCAAGGCTGCAAGTAGACACTTTAAATTAAAATGGTAATCAAGTTTCTTTGCTTTGCTTTGTCAGGGTCATGGACATCTTTTGTCACAGCTCATAATATTTTGGAGTCTCAGGAGATTAGTGTACGATGGCTGGTCTCTTATTTAGTAAGAGACCTGCTCTGGGACAGAGGCAGATACCTGCTTGGCCACTTGCAGCAGTGATGCAGCTTCGGCTTTGCCCGTTTTTTGGACCATCTGGTAGAAGAGCCCGTCCTGGTTCTGGAGCAGGACATACGGCTTGTCGTACTCCTGGATCCTGCCAGCATCCAGAACCTGCAATCACACGTGCAGCAGAATAATAGGTGTGTGGTCCAACACCTGTATACTTTACTTCAGGGAAAACTGACATTTCAGCTGTTTCACTGGCTGAGTGGAGCGTGCAGACGGTGCAAACTTGAATGGGGGAAACAGTGGTTCGGAGTGCAAAAGGAACCATCCATTTGGTGTGACTCAGGCGGCTTGCAAACAGCGGCGCCTGTTTCTGCTTGATACGGCCTCTGACAATGAGAGGAACCTGTTAGCAGAGCGAAAGCCTGCTGCGCTGACTCTGACAGACAGGAGATCAGAGATTTATCCATGTATTTACCCAGGCATTTGCAGAGGCCTAGAGGTGGTCCTCAGTCAAATCCAACAATCACACCCTCAAGGCACTCGAGAAAATTACCATCATTTCAGTGTCATGGCATGCTATGTAAACCACACAAAAAATAGTGCCAGTTCCAGCAGTTTAGAAAAGACTACAATTATAGCACAGACTAATTTAAACAAGCCCGATTCCCTTACAGCACTAATGAGCAGTTTGTCAACTGTGTCGATGAGAAAGGGAGACTTGTGCAGCTGCTGTCATAATCAATTGTTTATGAGCAGAACGCTGGAACACTGAGTTTGTATCTTGAAATTTGTTTTTAATTTGGGAAAGTCAACTCACACAGGTCACGGTTTTGTTCCCCCTCAGCACACGGGGGCATTTAACACAAGCATAGGTGTGAAACAGTTCGTGACACTTGGCTTTCCTGAGAAACGCTCTCAGTGGTCAAACAGCCGTCAGGTCGCGCTCCGTCCTCCGTAGAGGATTAACAAACACCGCCACGAATGCCACTAATTGGCACCTCTGCAGGCAGTAGCAAGAGAGAGCCAAAGATCAAGAGGCACAAGTGTGGATTCAATAAAAGTGAAAGCTGTGAGGGAGTAATCAACCCAGCTGTTGTGAAATAAGTGAATTAAATGGGTAAGTTGGGAGACGAGGCGCTAATAAAATAGAAAAGAAGTGTCTGGATTGTATGGGCCTCAGATGTGCTGACCAATGAAACAAAAAGTGAGTGGTAGTCTACCATTGTTTTAGACTTCTTTCCGATCTTACCCCTCACCTGTCTGCTGTGCTTCTCAGTCTTTATGATGCTGTTTATTCATTAATGTTTTCTCAAAAAACTTCTGAGGCTGGATTTACCTCAGATTAAATTACACACCAATTAACTCTATTTATTAAATACTTGTCTTCTTAAGCGGATATTTTTGTGAAACATTTTAGAAACTATATTATTTCCCTTTCACATCACAGTCAGACACTTGTTCCAGATGTGAAAAATTTTTATTTTGTTACAAGACCCTTCTTGTAACAAAATTATCTTAAAATACAGAATTTAACTGTATTCTTTTAAGGTATTTTCTGTTTTTAGCCTTTAGAAAAAAAAAATAAAGGAGCTCAAAACACCAACTGAAGTGCTGCACAATGGAAATTTACTGCATCCTTACTTACCAGTATTCTGTCACAGTCAATGATAGTGTTGAGCCTGTGAGCAATGGTGAGGACTGTGCACTCTTGAAACTTGTTCCGGATAGTCTGCTGGATCAGGCTGTCAGTTCTAAAGAAGCAGGGAACACAACACCTGAGAACACAAAAAACTTCTCTTCCTACAAAGCCTTGGGCAGGGATTTTACGCAGGCCAGAACAATGGCTCATCAGCTGCAAAGTATGTGTAAGAGTAGACAGAGGAAAAATGAGGACCATCAGGCGGTTTAAAATGAGCAGAAATGACAGATTTTGACATTGTGATAAGCATGTTTTGTTTTACTCTTTTCAATATATTAGCTTACTTACAGTCATCAGATCAGAGGGAGACAATCGGTCTGACATTTAGATTGATGTAAACCTACTGTTATTTAAAACTTAAAAGTTTCCTTTTTTTGTCAATGACAGACCCAATCAACATAAGTTAGGCTGTTGGGTAGTTTTCATAGTTTTATGGGAACCACTAGTGCTAAAAAGTGGTTTCCACTTCAAACACAAGCCATTTGAAAGTTACAGTTTCTGCAAAGTGTAGTCTATCCACTTTAAAGCTGCAAATAAAAAAAACTACCATTGCCGTCTGAGGAAATACACCGCTGCTGACTAAAATCAACCAATCAGAGCCAGGAGGAGGATCTTCTGGCTTCTGAAGTGATCAGTGTTCAATGACAAACAAAGATGGCTGTACTGGAAAATATAAGGAGACATATACAGTTCAGACCAAAAGTTTGGACACACCTTCTCATTGAATTCAATGAGAAAGTGTGTCCAAACTTTTGGTCTGTACTGTACATTCACTATTACAGTGTGTGTTTCAGTTTATTGTGTCATTTTTAATTATTTGAAGTGAAATACTTTGTGTACACTCAACCAAGAGAGAGAAAATACTATTATTAATCTTTTATTATTTAAAAAAAAAGTAAAAAGTAAAAAGGTGTTGCCTAACCTTGGGTCTACATTTGCTGTGGCTTCATCAATGATGAGGATGCGGTTTTCCCTGAGGATGGCCCTGGCCAGACACACCAACTGTCTCTGGCCCACGCTGAAATTGGAGCCCGACTCGGTCAGCACCGTTTCCAGCTTGTTGGGCAGCTCCTCCACCACTGCCTTCATCTGCACCTGCAGAGAGAGAGAGCACGCCCCCAACCCTTCATTACTCCTGCATAAAGGCATCCTGTGGAGATCTCTTTAAAGAGCCATCCAAACACACCCATTAACTGGTTGGCACAATGCAAAGCCAGGTCCACTGATGACCTTGGCCAGTGCTCTCTTGTGGCCAGCCTCTAACTTTAATCCAGGCCACCAAACCCATTCAGAAGCAGGACCAGGAGCTGAAGCCCTTCACGGTGGGGGGAACCTTCATCACGGTTGCCCTGACTGCCCAAACACATCTCCTCTTGCACTTTCAATGGTTCCCCGTTACAAGCCGCACATTGAGCTGGGCCCCATGGCCCTAATGGGATTTCCCCCCATGACTTGTGGTGAGCAGGGAGGCTGAATGGCAGCATTGTACAGGGGAACAGAGGGATCCCCCCTGGGCTGGTGAGGGGGAATCATTCAGAGCCACGCTGGAGTACCTCTTGGAGTGCATTCCACAGGTCCTCATCTGTGTGTTGCTTGAAAGGGTCCAGATTCTTCCTCATGGTACCCGTGAAGAGTACTGGGTCCTGTGGATAGATGGATATAGAAAGAGAAGGCCATAGCCAGTTAAAATAATGACGAAGGGGCAGATGTATAAAAGGGTTAAAGACAGGATTTATAGAAGACTGAGAGCCAATGTGTGAGGAGAGATGTTCACAAAGAACCTGCTCCACCGAGGAGCTCTATTCAATGCTAACTATGCTCCAATACATTGATCTTTTTAGTTAGAAAACAACAGCTTTGGACTGCTGTGATTGGAAAATAATTGTTTAGGTTTGTTTACAGTTATGATATGATTCAAAAGTGCAACAGGCTCATTATGACCTTTTCCATGTGGTAGCAACTCAAAAACATGAAGCTTCTGTCAGCAGGAACATATTGCTACATCCAATTCACCATGTGAAAGACCAGACTCAGATGTCAAGGAACCAGTAAGGGCAAAACATACATAGTTCACATCAGTTGTCTACATACACTCATAGGCATAAAAGCCATATTAATTTTGGACAATTACTGTCTTTTAGAGAAAGGCAAGTAGATACAATGAAGAAATAAAGACCTGCTTAGTGTTTTTGTTTGTTTTTTGGGGGGGATTTTTTGTGACTGACAAATAAAAAGCTTATTGCAAGGCAATAAAATTAAAAAAGGAGGGTACAATGAAACATCACACATTACTTAAGTTTGTACTTTGGGAGAAATCTTTATTTAAAAAAAAATACTGTCCAAGGACAGTCACAATAAAACTAGTTAACAGTTTTTGACTAAACCAAAACGAAGAAAAATAAAACAAATGTAGGAAATCCAAAAGAGCATTGTAACAGTTAAGTCTAGTTATTTTTAAAAGATAAAATTCAACTGAACCAATGTTTTATCTAGTCTTCATGTTCATGATCATGTTCTCCTTCGTATGGCTGCCTGGACAAAACAGTTTAATAATCACAGGTATAAACTGGTGTAAAACTCTTACTGGAACTGTATATGGTAAGCTGTCTGTATGCTAGAAGTCGGAGACCGTATTTGTCTTTAGTCGAGTTCAAAGGGCTCCCATTCCAGTGTAAAAGCCTCAAATAATGTTCAACATGTCTTTGTAGTTGAAATAAATCTGATTAAAATTCTTTTACAGATCAGATATGTCTTACTGAATACTGATCTCTTACAGCAGCTGAAGGAAACATTTTCAGATCTTATTTTTTTTCTGCATTGTTTTATCATGCAACAATCACTGGCAGGATTACTCTGGATTTAGCACTCTTAAGAGGTTCTAATTATCATGCCCACAAAAAAGATAATAATGACGTGTATAAGAGAGGTGATGCAGAGAGAGGTGATACATGGTAGCAGACATCTTTATCAAGATGTCATGTTTTCATCCTGTCTTAATCACAGTCTGTTAACTTTTAAAACAGATCTCAATCTGACCTCAGTTGTAGACAATACATTTATCTTCAAACTGCGAGATTAGACCAGTAAAAAAAAAAAAAGCAAATAATCAGTCTAAATAGATTCAATGTATTCATTAAGGTTACAGGATACCATGCAAGAGTTATTTTACCCGCTAAATTTTCTAACATGTTTTTCAAACAGCAGCTAATATTTTTTAAACATTATATTGGGATTTCATTTAGCAGATATATCTAAATGGAGTCGCTCATAAGAAAACAAGTCAGTAACGTGTGGTTCATTAAACAACAATGTAGTTTTGAGAATCACATTATGCTGAAATAACAGCTGCATGTTCTTTGCTGTGAGCCTCCATAGCACACATACACAGAATTAAACTTAAATTATTCTTTCTAAAAAGCTCAAAATCAGTTAAGCCTCTGTGAACATCATTCTAGCACATTAACATTTTTGATTGAAACCATTAGATCTGCTTATATTGTTGGAAGATGGACTTTTTTCCCAGTTAAAAGTCTTTGTAGTCCCTAACAGATTTTCTTCCAGGGTTTGCCTTTATTTAGTGACATTCATCCTCCCATCAACTCTAATCAGGTTTCCTATTGCTGCTGAAGAAAATCATCCCCATAGCATACTGCTACCACCGCCATCTTTCAAGGTAGAGATAATGTATTCATGGTTCTGCCACATAAGGTTTGTCTAACTGAGGACAGGAATTATGTCGCCTTTCTTTTAACAATTTAATAACCTCAGCACTTTTATTAAGATACCAAAGTATTTATAGTTACTGCTCTATAAGCACATAAGTGTGATTCACCATTTGCTGCCCAGGTAAAAAACACACTGTAGTGTACTGAAAAAAGGATAAAACAAACAATACATTTCCTCTGAGTTGAAAGTCTTTTAGAGCAAGTGAATAAGTTATTTTGCTATACTGCACCAGTATGGCAGCATGGTCATACCACAAGATGTAATAGTTGCTCCATTAATTTCAAATTCTCTCAGAGATTCTTGGTCAATCAGTTGCAAAGCTTTACAAATCAATCCATGTTCAAAATCATAAATACAGACTGCCAGCCAAAGATACACAATCTTTCAGTTTATAAAGGTCTAACTAAAAAATGCTTTTGTGCATCAATCAATCTTGAGACTAGAAATCAAACAGCAACCAGCCTGTCTGCACTTCTGCTTTAGTTTATGTATGTTTGTTTTAAGCCAATGATAAATTTGTTTCCCACTTCAAAATTATGTTCACCTTTGTGTTGGTGAATCACAAAAAATCCCAATGAAATACGTTGAAGATTGTGGTTGTAGAGTGACAAAATATGAAAGGGTTTACATGGTATTTATAATTTCACAAGGCACAATAAACAATTCCGACCTTAACAAAGCATCAAATAACATTTCGTGTCAAAAATGAAAATCGCATCTCAACAAGTCGCATCCTGTGGGGTCAGAAGGATCAAGACCAACAGCTCAGTTTCCATACAGAATAATAAACCTTTCAAAACCTAATCCCTGCTACCTGCGCTCTCCCAAAATGTTCCACCTCTTCACCTCCAATGAGCTTTTCCCTCTGTCACCAAAATACCACCTTGTCATAAAGCCAGCCGAAGTCCTAAAGCAGACTAGTTCTGTGACACACTTTAATTGAGGATTCAGTGTTAGGTTGGAAAACTGCTTTCAAGCGCAGCTTTCCATGCGCCAATTATGTGCTCCAGCAGTTCCAAGCCCTCTGTTTGCCACAGAATTCATGTTACACTAAGACATTCCTGAGGGTTCAATAGAGACTGAAATGGATCCCTTTTAATGCCATATGCTGCTACAAATCTATCAGAACCAAATCTCATCAATAGGACATTCAACTTAAAATTTTCTTGGAAAAAAGTAAGACTACCAGCAATAAAGACAGTTGACAGTGAAAGGTTTCCTGGATATTGTATTATCTGTGATATTCATTAAAATAATTTAAATATTGAGTTTTTTAGGTTAATTTATATGAATGCAAAAGGTAAAAAGTTTCAAAAACTTTTCTAAGTGCTGCCTACATAATGAAAATATCACACTGTATGACAGATGAATGTGCAGTGGAAGCTTTGGCTCGTAACCTGGCACTTTTTAAGTCTTCCCTTTAGGAGAGGCAAAGTAAGTAAACAAAATCCCATCAAACATACATCATATCCATCTCTAACTAGTTTAGACGAGGAAGTAAAACTTCATCTGAAGAGGCAGCGATGCCAGAAACCTATCAAATCCACAGAGGAGCATTAATGAAATTGTTTTTGGGCATCTTGGCTGCAGCCGAGAAATGTTTGAGACTTGGGCTAAGTGACGGTGTTCGCTGTGAATCTGACTGTGAGGATGGGGAGCTTCTTTTAAGCAGCTTTCCCATGTTTGGGGGGTAGAGGGCTAATCCTCTGTCAGGGATGGGGAACTGCTCTCTTCACAGTACAGGCCGTGGGAGTCTTCTCCCCTCCCTCCACTCTGCTGACACCCACCCGCAGGCTGGCATTTTCTTAATGCCGTATCAGTTTCAACAAGCGGAAATAAAGTTAAACTGTCTCAAGGCATCCGTTTGTCTCACTTTCAGAAATCCCCAGAGAGACGACTGTAATTCTCTTCACTTGCTTTGGCTTTTTAAAAGCCAGGAGTACAAAAAGAGGAGGAACCAAAGCAAGAAGCTGTTACCATCATTTCTCAATCATAAGGAATCAGTCAGAGACTTTCACTTAAGCTGTCAAAGCCAAAGGTTAGGTAGTGGCAGAAGAAGACCAAGTTAAACAGAGTACTTTGTTTACTTGATCAGTTTTCTCTCTTTAACTATTGTTCATAACATGCAGTTTTAGCTTCCAACTACAAAGACATAGCTCACAGGAATAAGACAGTTCTTAATGGCGTACCTGAGGGATAATTGACATTTTCTGGCGCAGCGTGTGCAAGCCGATCTCTGAAGTCAGAATGCCGTCAATTGTTATTCTTCCCTCAGGTTCTCCCAGTCTGAACATAGCAGAGATGAGGGAGCTTTTACCAGCACCGGTGCGTCCGACAATCCCAACCTGTAGAGGAGAGAAAGAAATTTCAGAGCACATCCATAAAACACTACAAATTCCCCAAAATCTTCTAACACACACTATTCTGAAGGAGAATTTCATGTGATGTTTAAAATTATTTTGCTTGTATAAGATCAGGAACTTTTTTTCCTTTTTTTAAAGTGTGTTTTGTATATACAAAAAAAAACACTTACATTGGCCAACCTTTGCATTACTAGAACACAAAGGTAAAAATCATTGATCGGCTCCTCATTATGATCCTGTTGGTGGGTTGGGTAAATTAGTCAATAAGATACATTTTTGCCTTCGTTTGATGAGTTGAAACATGAATTAAGAGTCAAGCCTAAGTTTGACAAGAAATAAACTCAGAAGCCTAGATGGCTGAGTCAGAGTATCTTCAAAACTACCCCGCCTGTGGCCTTTTCAACAACAGTGGTTAACCAGTAATAGGGTGATGTGCAGGCAAAGCTCATTGATGCACGTTGGGAGGGAACAACAAGAGCTACTGAAGCTCAAATTACTGACAGAGTTAATGGTGGTTCTGATTGAGGGATGTCAGGACACACACTGCATCACAGTGTTGTTGTGTATGAGGCTCCACAGCCGCAGACCAGTGAAGATGTCCCTGCTGACCCACATCCTGCTCTGAAAGTGCCTAGAAAGAGAACATGAGCCTCAGAACTAGATTACAAAGCACTGGAGAAGGTGGCCTAGTCTAATGAATCACTTCTTCTTTTACGCCATGTCGACGGCCAGGAGCATGTCCGTCAAATACGGAGAAAGACATGGGATCTGAATGTACGGCAACTGGGGTAAATATTCCACTGGAAAGGTTTGGTTGCTGGCCTCCATATGATTTGACAAGTCAAATCTCAATTCATGCAGGCCCCATCTTGCAACTTCTGGGACTTAAGAAATCTGCTGCTACTACCTTGGTACTAAATACCACAGCACACCTCTGGGGATCAAGTGGAGTCTGTACCTCAATGAGTAAGGACTATTTAGGAAAGAATGCTTTTGAAACATTGAATATTTAACTTCTTTGCAGTATGTGTGTTGCTTTTGATGTTTCATCATTCTAAATAGTAAGTGTATATTGGCATTGGCGTTGTAGAATTGACAATGTTCTGCTGAGTCATGCCTGGGTGCGTTACTTTTCCGTGACGTTTTTGTCACCCAATAAAGCATCAAGTGACCACTTGGGAATTAAAATTCTATGCTCTGTGAATGCATCCAAGCAGTCAGATAATTATTAGCTGAATTGATCAAAAAGTAGGTCAGTTATTCTCATATCTTCCAGCACCATAGAAACAAAAGGAAGATATGCAAACTGATATTATAGTTTGCACAAATAGTTAGCCTATTTCTTCAATATTGCCATGATGATCTGAACAGCTGGTTACCAGTAATGAGTGAATTCCAAAATCTATATTGTGAATTACATTTAGCTATATCACAGAATAAAAAAATTCTTGACTAGAAGTGTGAATAAATCTGATTTTGGGGAAAAGGAAAGTGTCCTTACAAAGCCATTCCTGTCGACTGGTAAAGATTTCTTTACAACTGTTTCCAATTTAAGGCAACAGTAAAATATCTATTATTAAAGCTATGAGGTGCATTGAAAAAAAAAAAGGTGTCAGGGGAAATAAGATGCACACCACCTCTTATAACCCCATGGCATGCTGCAGAGGTCCCTCCCATGGGCTGTCGGAGCCAGGGCCTTTTCACTTATCAGCCCATCCATTGTGAAATCAGCTGCCCTGGCCAACCATAACCATGCAAAATACACCCCCTGCATTAAACACAATTTCAATCATCCTTAACCATCTCCCCTCTGCCTTCCTCTGCCCCTCTCCCTCGGCCTCTCCTCTCTCTTATACTGAATAAACAGTTGTCACCGTCAGGTAGCTCAAAATGCAAATTGGAAACAAATGGATCCACTTGAACAGTCTTAATTACATGATATGTATTCCATGAATCACAAATGGTATAGTCCTGAAGATTCAGCAGCACAATATGATGTCCCTTTAATAATTGATTCAGAAATAATGCCACATAAAAAAAAAAAGCACACCACGCCTCCCAAACTGGCTGCATATCAAGTCACGCACAGGTGGACGTAAAGACAAAAACCTTTTCTCTGGACGTGAAGACAAAACTCAGATTCTTTAGGACCAAAGGGGAGCTGTCGCTGTAAGAAAAGCTAACGCTGTCAAAGATGATGGAGCCCTTCTGGGGCCAGTCTCCAGGAGGCTGCTTGTCCGTTTCCCAAGGTGCTTCACTCTCCAGCTCTGCATATTCAACCACTCTCTCCACAGATGTCATCTAGAATGAATAACATACAGGATTTAAGTAAATCTTGTCAAAGAACTTTGCTTTCAACTACTCTGGTTATATGAAAAAGCTCTCCAGTTTCTGAAAGCATTAGGCTATTAATTTATTATTCTCACAATAGAAATGGTTGCCTAATTCTAAAGGATAATTGGATTTAGTTGAATTATTTAGGGCTTCATGACTTCACTTAAAAAGATTTGGGAGTCAAAGACAGATTACAGTGCTAATAAAATTGAAATACACAAGGATACATTTTAGAGTCTTGTTCTCAAGTCACAATTTTTTATGCAAAAAAATATATATAATTTGAGGTAGCCTGGGTTAGCTGACAAACACTTTTGGTGTAAACCTTATTCAGAAAACATCAAAATGTGAGCCAGGTACGTACAGCATTATGTTATGACGCAAACACTGTAAATGTTCTCACCAGGTTCTCAATCTCTGCACTCTGTCTGACTCCCCACTGAAACATGCCTGTGAGAGTAACAGCATATGACAGAGCCAGGCCCACAGCACCTGGCTCCAGTCCTTTAACACAAGGACAAAAGGGAAACACGCACCTGTGTGATTTCACAGCAGTATTCTTAATAACTGTCAGATATTAATATGAATTATTTAGGGCTTCATAACTGTCAGATATTAATAATCCTCTTCATGTGGGTGTATGTCTGTGACCAATACAGTACCATCCCTGAAGTAGAGGCAGCCAAAAGCTGTAATCGTGACAAAAATACAGCAAATTCCATCAAGACGCACAGCAAACCAGCGTGAAGTGGTCAGGAAGAGGAACCAGGCTTCTGTTAGCAAAAATAACAAGGACACAGTTAACATGTTTTTTTTCTTCTTCTAAATCCCTTAAATTCCTAATGCCACAGAAATAAAATAATAACTCTTAGTTCAAGATGCAGTAGTGACTGACATGTGGAACCACTCCATCTGGACACTTCATAATTCATAATTCATAATTGCAAAAGGTCATCCCAATTTCCAGCACAGCCAATGTACTTAAAATGATAACTTGTCATCATAGCCATTAGACATTAGTTTAATACATTTTTTTTATCATGATGTGGCATCTATCCTGTTTGCGTGAACAGAAAAACATACAAATCGGTGTATTCAACAAATACAAGAAATGTAGAAAAGGTTCAATAACCTGGTTTCATTGACATGCACACCCTTAAACTAACATGTTCCAGTCCTTTTTAAATTTTAGCATTTGGCAACAATTAAATATATATATATATATATATATATATATATATATATATATATATATATATATATATATATATATATATATATATATATATATATATATATATATATACTGTATATTCCTACAGTGTAGCTTGGTGGTGGCAGCATCATGCTCTGGGGATATATTTTTTAAACTGGACCTGGGGATTTCGCCCGAATGGTTGAAATTAGGAACAGTTACAAATGCCAGCCTGTTTTGAGGCAGAGCGCACATTGTTTATGACATCACAATGACTCCATGTATACATCCAGATCAACGAAATCTGTCTTCACCAGACAAATAATAAAGTTTTGAAAGCAGAGGTAAATTTAACAGAGTATGTGTGGGGTAATCTGAATATGGATTGTAATGTACAGTTAATATTAAAAAGAAAAACATTAGGTGCAGAAAGTATCAGTGTAAAGATATTCATACTTATCCAACCAAGTCAACAGGCCTTTCGTGTTTTGTTTTTTCTCTATTTAATTGTTCGTCTCAATTTAGCCATTGATTTGTAAAGGATTTAAAAATTTTAAAAATAGTTTTGAAATTATCAGGGTCTCTTTTTATAAGCAGTTTTCGCACTCTTTAGAGTAATATTTCCTGTAATATTTCCATATACAGATTAGTCAAGGCCACAGGATTTGGATCAACATTATCTGTCATTTTCCATTTTAAATATTTATTTAATAAATCTAACCTGAATGAAGATCTTGATACTTGTCAAACATTTGCTGAAACTGATGTTGAACTCTGAAGGCACGAATGGTGCTCAGGCCTTGGAGAGAGGAAGAAAGGTGGGAGAATACAGGACTCCGAGCTTTAAAAAAAATCAAAGATCAAATAAATGTTAGCACATGAACAAATAGAAAACAGGTGATGGTCAACTGGTAAAGTACATCATCATTCTTTATCTTTAATAATTGTAATTTTGATGCAGCCATATATTGTCTATAGTAATAATCTTTTGGGTATATATTTTCAAGTGTGTTTATTAATAGATGTAAGTTATTAAATGGCTGCCTGCAAAATATCTGTATGTATTCCATCAGACAAACAGTTAGCAGTCATCTTCTGCTTTAGTTTGTTTTAGCAAAAACTTTTATTTTATTCGTCTTTTGTCTCTATTATTCTAGACTTACAAAGTCACTGAGAAAATCCAAATATTTCCTTTCAGCCCTAAGGTTTTAAGCTTAGAATAAAGAACAAACTATGGCCTAGTCATGCCCACTTGGCATTTTTGCTTTTGTATGTGATGTCATGAACCTTAATCTCTTGAGGAAACTGCTTGTGGCTGAGCCATAGGTTACTGCCACCTTTAGCCTTTATGCTAATAACCATGGCTTTCTGTCCTAGTCCATTAGCATTCCTGTGGTCGACTTTTGTCTATCACCACAAATGGAAGAGCCCATCCCCACACAGCAGAACTGTTTTAAAAATTACTTGTAGACTCTAGCCGCTTGATGTCCCTGGAGGTCTGCAGAAAATAGTGTCGCAGGAAAAGGAAGACGGCGAGTAGAGGGACAACGGGAATAAGAATCCCGGGGATAATGACACCGGCTACAGCAATAACTCCGATGACTTGCAGAAACACCTGAAAAAGAGAAGAGGAGGTATGAGCCCCATATTCAGAGAACACGGTGCTCTGCTGAGTGGGGTGACTTTGGAGCACTGAGGCTTGCTTCTCAAAACAGAAAAGGAGAATGTACAGTATCTTTCTGCTTCATGTGAGACCATTGGTTAAATAACAGCAGGTTGAGGGATTGGGTTTATGTGACTCACAGTGTGAAAGGAAAACGATCGCTGCGCTAATTCTCACTTAGTAGCAGGTGAGAATTTACCACTTGGCCACAGCAGCCGCATATCCCCAGCTCTCTTGGGCTTTCCCTTCAACACTTCTGGCCTGTAAGCCTCGCTGGCAGAACAGCCAGCCAATGAGGATGGCCACAGTGACTGGCAGAGAGCTCTGGGAACCACACTGTGGGTGTCTGATACATGACAGTATAACTGCACAACCCTCAACAACACAGTGACTCATCACCTTTGTTAATGGCTCTGTGACACATCTAAACCAGGACAGCAGTAACGCCTGAACAGGATTGGAGGCAATGAGTCTGATAGCAACCAAAGAGACCGCACCATCAGAGTAGAAAAGAAAACAAGCATCTAATAAAGAACTGGCATCAACAGCAAAAGAGTTTGCATAAACTCATCTGGCAGTAATCACCTCATAAGCAAGTATTTATACAGAACAGTTTTCAAACTAATAAGCAGGAGGTATACACATAAAAACATCAGAAATCGCACAATTTAATTATATACAGTATGTCCATGCTGCTACATTTGTTTGTTATGACTTGGTTAAGTAACTAAATTGTAAGGGGATTTTTACTGTGGATGTGAATTAGCATCAACATCCAGCATCCACCTATGCCCTAATTTCATAATTTCAAAAAAGAAAACGGAGCAACAACAACAACCAAAGACATTTTTTTATTATTTTATGTATCTTACTTCAAAAATGGTGATGTTTTCCTATCAAATTGAACGAGGGCATTTTCCTTTGTTCCCTTTGGATATGAAATAACATATTTTAGCTAAATGACAAATTTCTGAGAAGTTCCCCCATCTATCTTTTATGGAAACTATGTTGAATGCTGACTCTAAGGGCAATACATTCAATATGCATCCAAAAATATCTCCCTCTTGTTTTCTGCCAGCCCATGAAGTAGGCATGCAGGAAGGTAGTGGGCTACTTCTTTTGTAACCGAGTTTGGTTCGCAAGAAAGAAAATAAGTCTTGTTTGGTGGATTCTGTCCATTTTATGAAAGCAGCTCAAGAACTACTTCCTTTTTTTAATTCAAAATGATGTTCTATGTTCTAAACATAGAGTAGGATGTCAAGCTTAAAGAACTTAACTACATTTTGGAGGCTCATAGTTTAATTTAGACCTGATGAGCTCATCAGATGAAAAACTTCTCAGTCCAATGATCTTAAGAATGGTTGTTAATTAATGACATAATGAGAATAATTGTGAAGGTAGAGTGAAATAGTTTTTTAAAGAGACAGAGGCCCAATTTTAAGGCATCAAATTGTGAAATCACATTTATGTTAGTAAACAACTAAGCCATGTTTGATATGCAGCATTTTTATAACAACTGAAGTTAACATAGTTGCTTGATTGTGCTAAAAATGGCACTATGGAAAATACATAATACCACCCCTTTAGTATATTTTTGCACATATTTAAATTTTTACACTATAAATGGACTTGTATGATGGAGTGTGTAAACTTTTTACATACTTTGATTAAATAAATGCTTGGTCAAAGACTTATAGCACACAACATGAAAACCTTGCACCTTAAAATTAGAAACTTTGTGGAGATGAATCCCAAAAATGTGAAGATTAGGATCATATTCTTACCTTCAGTGGTCTCCGACTACCCCTGAGAGATGAAAATTTAATTTAGCACCTTAATTGTGGATTTTATCTGCCACTTATGCGCACATTTAAGCATGATCACTTTCAGTGTAGGTTTATGATGAAAAGCCACTCAATTCCATTTGCAGTTCAGATAAGAGGGAATTACTAGTCCAACCATTGCTGTGGTGGAGCCCACACAATCAAACAGTGAGTCAAAGCTACTGAGCACAACTGATCCCAAGAATTTCACAGTACATAAGTTTCAATCTAAGCTTTGATGGAAGGCTACCAGACTGCAAAGTGAGATGATGGTGCACGGTCCATCACTGCATGTTATTCAGCCTTTCCTCGAGGGCATAAAATATTAACAGAACAAATGTCTTATCATGTATACTAGTTCTCCTTTGCTCCCCAGCTAATGGCTGGTTGACACCATGCGACTGTTCTGTCACAGTTGCTGTGGGTTATTCTGAATTCTAATTAGGCCCAATAAAGATGCAGAATTTTCCTACCAAAAGACCCAATGGTGACCCAATTTTAGTTTAGATAGCATTTTTTTAAATCCTAATATTCCAACAGGTTCATGACGCCATGCACTTTAACAAGGTTCTTGGGTCCTTTAAAAGGAAAAACAGGCCCACAGAATTACAGGTCCTCCACCATACTTTACCATGGACTGGAGATGCTTTTCCACACATTCATCCTTAGCATCAAGCACAAGAAAGCTCAAGCTCAGTCATATGTGACCAATTCCAAACAGTTCCAGTTAAAAGTCCTTGTAGCACTTCATAAACTCCACCCACTTACTTTATTCTTGTAATGGTAGGACAGAAAAAAGGTTTCTCCTTGCATGACTCTCAAATAGCCAGCAATATTATTTCATCCCTTGAAGAGACAAATATTCAGGCCTAAAAGCCTATCTAACCTCCCTTTAAACACGTAAATACACATTTTCTAACTGGTCTGATGATGATGCTATCAACGCAGTCTTTAGGTTGACATTGTTGTTTTTCAGTGTAGCCAATAGAGGTGAGTTCTGAGTAAGATTCAGTGGAATGGTGACATTTTTTTGGTTCCAAAATGATCCAAAGTTATTTAATACCACATTCATTTGGAGAGACATTGATGTGGTCATTATTGTGGATCAACAGCTAACATTAACATACAGTTATGAAAAACTAGCAGCCCAGAATCCATCATCGTTTAATAATCGAGCACTACCTTTCACAGTAAAGTATGCACAGCAGCACACCAGGTTTATGTTTGTAGAACATAAACCTGGTTCTTTCCACTCTTCATCACATGAGAGAAAAATTGTTACCAAGACTCAAGTTTAAGGAGTCCAAGTAAAATTACAAGTGTTTGGGGAACAAGTGGAGTCTGAAGTGTTTTATCTTTACAAATTAAGTCAGAGTCTCACACTTGAATCATCATGTCTGGTATCTGATACAGAAAAACTCAATCTTTTGTCTCATCTGACTAAAGCACACATTTACAGTTAAAGTCATAGTGGTGCTTACCAAACTGCACACTTATTTATGTGTTGGTAGGACAAAAAACACTTTTCTTGGCATGCCTTGCAAACAACCAACAATGGCAAGGCAGTTTTATTTGTATAGTACATTTTAGCAAATCAATTCAAAGTGTTTTACATAATTAGAAGGAAAATAAAACAACAATCAAAAACTACTACATTGCAGTGGCATAGTAAGAGAAAACAATGACGGGCTGAAAAACAAACTACAGTGATGTCCCAGTTGTTATTAATTAAACGACACGCTAACCAAATAAGGTTTTAGCCTTGATTTAAAGGAACTTTGTTTCAGCAGTTTTACAGTTTCCTGGCTGTTTGTTCCAGATTAAAGGACCATAAAATCTAAATGCTGCTACTTCAGGTTTGGTTCTGGTTCTGGGGATGCAAAGTAGACTAGCACCAGAATACGAGAGGTCTGGAAGGTTGATACAACAGATTTTTAGAGTACTTCGTTGCTAAGCCTTTCAGTGGTTTATAAACTAATAAAAGCATTTCAAAGTCTATTCTTCGAGCTGCAGGGAGCGAGTAAAGAGACCTTAGATGGCGAGCCATAACTGCATGTTATCCAGCTTTCCCTTAAGAGGATCAAATATTAACAGAACCAATGTCTTGTCATGTACACTTGTTCTCCTTTGCTCCCCAGCTGATGACCGGTTGACATCATGAACCTGTGCTTTCACATTTGCTTTTTGCTGATTTGAATTCAAATTGGACCCATTTCAGACGCAATAACAGAAGGTCTGAGCCTAACCAGCTTATCTGTCAGTGGGGTCATCTAAAGGGGCAGCTGAGAAACAGGAACCATTAGAACGGCCTTGGGGAACAGGGCCTGATGTCACCAGGATCCTGTTTGATGTGACCCACTTGCGTGGTTTGGCGTTTTTATCACATGAGCATCGGGAACACCGGGAGCCCCCCACCCACACTACATACAGATAAGTCGGATAAATGATCCTTTGCAAGCATCCACCTCACCCCCTCGGACCACATCCACATCTCCTATGAAACCACACAGGAACAGAAAACTCCCGAAGCCACATCCCGCTGCACATAAAAGTTGATAAAGGGATGAAAGGTTTTGTATACAAACAGTTTAAATAAAGAATTACCACTAATAGCTCTTTAGCGAGAAAAGAAAGCTACCGCACGCATGTGATTCAGTCATCCAGGCAAACTGGGCGCGCTGCCGTGTCCAAAGACCATTCAGATCTCCGCTGACCCTAATTGCTTTATTTTTCCAACGATTCTATCAGCTCTTTGATGTCTAAGTAAATGCAGAAAATTGAAGTTAATTGCTATATTTGTGCTCAGCAATGATAGTGACTGTTGTTCCACAACTGAAAATAAACACTTCCTTGTAATTAAACATCCCTCCGGACACAAGAAATCATTATGCTTTTTACAACTCCTTTTTCATCCTCCCTTTATTTACTAACAGTGTGCAACATTTGCCACTGGGAAAAGAAAAAGTGCACAGAAAACAGGAAATAACAGGAGAGCATGTCAGAGCAGAAATCGCAAAAGAATTCCTCTATCTACACAAAACTTTTTTTTTTCTTTTTTTCTTTTACTCCACGCTTTTTGTGATAGAGCGGGGGACAAATAAGTCACAAGGGTCAGTGGTACTGAAACAAAACAAGGCTGTTCCACTTGGGCTCTGGAACAATAGAGGTGACCTGATCCATTCTACTCTGTGTTTGAGCTTTATTTTAAAATTAAATGCCCAGATGCTGAGGCTTTTCTTCGGGAGAAATGACTGTGGACACCTCCTTCACATTTTCCCCTTTCTTGGCCATTTTCACTTCATAAAGCTGCAGTCAATGTGTTTTGTGTGGGGGGGAAGGAGGGTCTGACACATACTGTGGTGATCTCAGCCGCTGTCTACATTGGTGGCTCAAGTAGTCCGAGGATTAGACCTTTGTGTGCTCTGAAAAGGTAAAAAGAAGTCACTTATTTGGGTTCAGTCAAGCTGCTGATTTCCAACCCCGTTTTGGAAATAAGAGAAAGGCTTTGAAATGCCGTCTCCCCCAGACTCCACTATAAATCACCAGTGCCTGGCAAATTCATTCATTCATTCACTCAGCGTCATTCTGTTGAGAACAACACAAAACCATTTTCAAATGCACAATAAACAACAATTCTGAGATACAAAAGTCACAAAAAGCACCGAATTCATTATCTCCTTCGTGCTGACGCAAGGCGAGATTCTAGATTAGATCCCGACTTTGTTATGTAAGTTCCCAGACTCAACGGACCCAAGGCCTTGCCCTGCATGTCTGAGTCAGAGCAGCTGAGGTGCTGGACCGCAGCATCAAGGGAGGACCACACATACACACACTGGAAAGCTTTTCTTGGCCGGTGCTCGCCATCAAATGACCATGTGTGGTATTGCTGACCGGCCACATAAGTCCACGCAAAAGCATCCTTGCAACCATGATGATGTTTTGCTTCTATTTTGGCATATATATGTGTCAACACATATAGTTCAGTGAATTGAAAATTTCATCAAATAATTTAAAGAACATGCAGTAACCTACTCTTTGTTCATCTTTTATGGAATACTCTCAAGCCAAAATTTATTTTTAAGATGCAACCCTTAAATTTAGTATATTTAGTGGCATTGTAGTATAGGTTAGGTTAGGTTAGGTTAGGTTAAACTTTATTAATTCCATAGGGATACTGAGGTTATCTGTTGCTCACACACTATTTCACATCCACACAGCATTAAAATCGTACAGCTGGAGACATTCATAAAAGGTACAAGAATATAATAAATAAATATTATAGTGTAGTATAGTGTAGAAATCACATGAAACGAAATATTAAATTTTATCAAATACCCTGATAGCACAATTATAGGTACCCCCTGAGGTTTTATAGATTTCTGGACATTTGAGTACAATGTCATTTTAGCCATAGAGCAGCACTTAAAGAATACTTAGGGAAACTCTATTAGTACAGTATTTTTGGCTTAAAATGCCCATCTCTGGGTTTTAGGTTTAGAAAAAGTTGATTCTTTAAAATCAGTTTGGAGTTGATTTTGTCATTTGTTTTTATTATTGTTATCATTATCCTGCTCAAACACCTGTTCCAATGTACTTGAAAAAGTTTACAAGAGACTCTGGAAGAGAAACAGGCCTATGAGATTGCAGATCCTCCACAGTACTTATCAATGAGGTTCTTTTCCAAATGTCTATCCTTTGTTTCATGCAAGACCCATCTGGTCTCCTGGTCTCATCTCATCACAACGTACAATTGCAGTTAAGTCCCAAGAAAATGTACAAACTCCATATATCCGCACATAGTGGTAGAACAGAAAATGTTCTTTCCTGGCATGACTGTGAAACAACCCCTTGGCCTCGAATGGTTGTTGTGTAAACTTGGTGACTCTAGCTTGTCACCCTTAGCTGTAATTCTCCAAGTGTGAGAATTTTTTTTTACATCCCTTGAAGTTCTGTTTACTGAGGAAGGTGATAGATAAGTATAGGTCCTTACGTAGCCTACAGGTTAGTGGTCAAAAGAAATCAACCTTCGTGTCATTTCATACTTATACCTTAGGGAAACAACCATTGATTACTTAATAGAAGTTTAAAATACAATGAGAGCATTTAATGAAAGAAAACAAAATTATGGTGAATAAAATTACTCAAATGTTGATTTTTAAACAAATATGCAATATGAGATTTAACTACTTTAATGCAATCAAACATGAATTTATTTCAAGGCTGCTTACACTTCTGTCAACAAATGTGTTTGCATCTGAAATTCTACAATGAACCACCTTCTGTCTTTCTCAGACTACACTTTATGACCTATAACCCTGAAGGCAGTGCATTCTTTACTTCTTCTGTCACTGGTTTGGTGGCAAAGCAGAGAAGCAAGTTGGTGAAATCCCATCCTGCGGGGTTCATAGTGACATCAGCAGTTCTCATTTCCCACAAAAGACACTAAAGAGAGTTGAGATACAAAGGGAGCAACAATATACAATCATCCAAAAGGGCTCTATTCATCTTTAGTTCTTTGTTAAAAGTTTTATAATATTATGAACTGTATTGAACTTGTGGGGTTTCTTTAATCTTACATGTTCCACAAATAATGAAACAACTTGTGCTGAAGTTTACTTTTGATTGAACAGCCTCTAAATGGCTATTTTATTTCTTTTTTGATATAAAGTTGACCTCTATTTTAACAATACTTATGCTTGTTAAATTTGAACTGGAAAACCCTGCACTAAATACAGAATCTTTAAAGTACAACATGTTATTAAAGGAATAAGTTAATAATAAGAGTCCATGCTATGTTTGGCATTTAATACAATTTGTTTGGCAGTTCAAAAGCCCCTGGTCCAGTTTAAAACCTTAATCTAAGGAGGGCAATGAGCCAAAAAAACCCCAGTAATTCAGCATTTATTTTACTTTATGAATAGAGAATTTATCTCTATGCCTATTAGTTACTATAAGAATATTTCAATATATTTAAATATCTATGTTTTAATTGTTTTTAAATCTATAGATTTCTAAAATTAGATATGTAATAAAGACTTTTTGACGACAATAACACCTTTGTAGTAGATTGGAAGTAAGTAGGCCTCCATATGTAGATAATGACTTGTCGTCTGGATTCATTGCCTAATGGTTGACTGCTTTTAAAACGGCCAGGGACAATTTTATTGATAAAAAAAAAAGCCAGACCACCAACGTGACTGCAGCTGTTATAAAGTTTATTATTTAAGAAAATCCTCTCTAGCATCTCTATTTGTTAAAAAAGCTGATGTCAGCCAGGTAAATGAACAACTGTTTTCTCCAAATAATTAATAATTAAATGTATTAAATTAATAATTAAATAAAATTAATAATTAAATTACATTTTACTGAACACAACTGTTGAGTAAAGCACGCACTGATTATGTGGAGAAAAGTGAGACCTGCATAACCACTGCATGGCTTTCTTATATACAGTTGTTGAGAATAACATGTTGATGTATTCCTGTGCACATCATAGTAGCAATGCTGATACAAAGTGAAGCAGGAATCACAAAGCACATTTAAACATAGGCAGAATTCAATGGCTCCAATTGTGGCTAATTACAGACAGACTGTGACTGCAACTGTGTATTGAAATAAATTAAGAAACAATGGTTATGCAATCAACAGGTCTGTATACAGACTGTATGTTTCAGCACTAGCAAAAGCCAAGCCAAGACACACTTGAATAACAGTGTGCTGATTTTCCATTAAAATCCGTTTTTTTGTTGTTGGAGAAAACAGGGGGTGTAAATGCAATACCAAATCCAACAGTTGGTGGTGGAAGCTTGTCAAGAGCCTTCACTCAGATTCCACCCAAAGACCCCCGCACTCACTCCTCATTGTCTTGGCCTCCTGCTCTGCCCTCTTTATGAAAATAAAGGCAACCCAGGATTTAAAGGTCAAGTCCAAACAAAAGCTGACAGTCCCCAAAGGCTGAGGTGTTTTTAATTGACATTTCTGTCTTTGTCCCCTGACCATAAAGAGGAGGAGAGAAAATAGTCTTTTCTCCAATATACTAAATTACTACTAAATGAGACCTGTGGAAAAAAAATAGGGCTGTGGGGTGTAACCAGGTTCCACCAGCTTGAGGGAATCCCCTTGTTAGGAAGCTATGGGGGCAGTGTTGAAGGGCTGTGAAGTGCTTACTCCACCATAAAGGAGGGAAGGCTCAGGCACAAATCCTCACACAGAAGCGGCCTCTCTCCATAGAGAGAGATAAACCAGTTAGGGCTTTGTTTATGAAGTTTCACTTTATTCCCCCCTGACAACCATTTAGACAATGACTATGGGGAAATGTCCCTCTGAGAAAGAGCAACAATAGTCAAGATCAGCAGCTTTTCTAAGCAGCTAATTCTGTGATAAAAAGAGTGCAGATCTTCCTTCCTGGAAGCATTAGAAACTGCCTAATGAAAGACACCTGAACAAGAGCAGAGAGAAGCCTAAACAAAGGTGCTTTGTCCAAATGATGCCACTTTTGTGCACCAACACAATCACCTACCACTTTCTGGTCCTTTCTGAAACACTTTGCATATTATATACTCAGTCCATGTCATGTCTTGCTCCATTTCATTTAAGTGATAGTTTTTCTTAGAAAGCTTTGTTCTAAATATATGAAAAATTGCATAGAATAAATTTAAGTGAGAATAAATCTGAAAAACATCTGGATGGCATGTCTGTCTTTGGACATATTTTTCTGATATTGAAAGGATAAGAATTACCTACTGACGACTGTTCTACAACAGCTTTAACATACAGTAGGTCTATTGTTGTTGATTGTGTCATTCAATAGGTTATCCACTTTGTTTCTATTCCAATAAAGAGGTGGCAAAAAGTTGCCTTTAACTAAATTACATGACTTTCTATGACAACAATAATTGATTATATCAGTATTTTAAATAAAACAACTTGAAAGGCTAGGCCTCCTAAACCACTACTTTTCTTAACTAAAAATTACATTTAAAATCTTTCAGGTTTTGACACCAGACTGCCTTACATTCTACTTTTACTATCGAGTTTCTGATTTTCTCCTGATTTTTATCTTCAGATAGTTCATGACTATCTCTGCAAAAAAACTTAAGTAAACAATTTATCATTTAAAATAATCTTCAGTCATGATATGCCTAACTTTTAAGACCTTTTAGGACCTAAGCATCCTTTACAAATTTGTTGTTTTCCTTCATCTTATTATCAAAATGAGGGGAACTATTGCAGACAAAACTCTTTTGTGCATATGATCTTTTGTGCTTTCAGCATTTAAGATGGCTTTTGTATACAGCGAGATGGGTATCTGCCACAAACATCACTCAGGCATTGTGGAGGGGGGATTCATTTTCAGCTCGCCTTTGTTCTATTCTTTGGCCTGAACCAAGGAGCCACGCCTGCTCCTCTACCTTGAATTGTGTGGCAAACATTCCCTTCTTTGTGGCACTAGGTGCATGAGCTAGCTCATCTCCGCAGGCTTTCGTGGGAGATGGCTGTCACGGTGGCGGGGTCGCATTTGGTAACCCAACCGGGTTGTGCTCTAGGGTGGCCGTTTGCTACTGGGCCAAGAAGACTGTAAACAAGTAAGAAAACTGTGCTCAGAAGGGAAAGTCCTTTTATGGATGTAATGAAGAGATCTTCATTACTGGGACTATTTTACTGAAATCACTGTATTGCATTTTTAAAGTATTTTTGCACTTTATTAACAAGCACTTTATTTAGCACTGCACTTTAAGCATAGATTTGCACATCAGTAACAATTTGCACACAAGAAGTTTTAATTGTATTTATTGAGTATTTTTAGACATTAGCATGTAGCCTTTTGTTCTGGGCTCTGCACAGCTGCTCCTCATTGACGAGTGAGGTGGTTGCCTGTGGAGGGAGGATAATTGTTACGCAGAGCAATGAGCTACTAGTGGGTAAAACTGAGCAAATGTGTTGTGCATAATCTGTTGGGTGTGGAGTGCTAATGTAGAGTGACTCACCTGTCTTTTCTGTGTCCTCTCCAGGGTGTTTGGACAAATGCTGCCCCGGGGGTCCAGACACCATATATAGTCTCTGGGAGAGGCCATTGAAAAGTGTGTGGGGGGGGGAATTGTTTATGGGTTTTGTGGTGTTTCATCTGGTGTAATGATAAAACATAAAATATTTATAAAAAGTAAATAGAAATGTTTATATTTAGTAAAAGGTATTTTAATTAAATAACTGGATATTGATGAATTGAGATTCCCCTGTGAATTAAAGGTGGTTTGATCCGTCACAGCTGGGACTATTTAAGACTGCAGTTTTCACCTGTGAAGTTGTTGGTTGATGTGATGTGAAGAATAAAACAACTGCTGTTTTCCACCTGACTCTGCCTCAACGCTTCATCGTCACTGTAAAATCCTACCGCGAACGGCTACCTTGTTACAAGTGGTGTCAGAAGTGTGCCATTCATGCCACAGTGAGAAGATGATGACCAGAGGTGGTAAAAAGCTAGGCCAAGAGGGAGAGCCTGATGAAGGAGCTGGAGCTTCCTCTGAAATGGTGACCATGGCAGCGACCAACCCTGAAGATAAGTTGGAGGAACTGACAGTGTTGGTGAAAGCTATTATGCGGTCTCAAACGGCTAGAGACCTGAAGATTGATAAAGATTTTTCCCGCCAGGAGCAAAGGTGGAAAAGCATACAGCATCAATTTCAACAAATGCAGCTTCAAGTGCATGCTGTACTTGAAAGACCTGATGTATCAGAAGCACATGTTCAACCCACAACAGCTGAAGCACATGAAGAAGAATCAGATGGTGGTGATGTCCAGGTAGCTCATGGTTCCAGGTCCATAATTGAACCAAGATTTCTTCCCTTATCCACGGATGACGACATTGAGCATTTTCTGATGACGTTCGAGAGGATGGCCCAGGTGTGTCGTTGGTCTAGAGATGAGTGGGCGGTCCGTCTTGTTCCTCTGCTGACAGGCAAGGCCCGCACAGCCTATGTTCTAATGGATATGGCTGACTCTGAGAACTATGACAACGTGAAAGAGGCAATTCTGGCAAAATATGAAATCACTGCTGACACTTATCGACGCCGCTTCAGATGCCTGAAGATTGAACCAGGTGAGACGCCACGTGAACTTTATGTGCGATTGAAAGACTTGTTTTCAAGATGGATTAAACCTGATAAATCTACTGTGCAAGAAATATCTGAGCAGATAATTCTGGAGCAGTTTCTAAGAATGGTTAATCCAGAGTTGGAGATCTGGATACGTGAGCGTGACCCGAAGACGGCAAAAGAAGCAGCTACTCTTGCGGAGGTCTTCACATCAGCCAGGAAGGGGAGCAAGAGCACCTATTTTGGCCGAGAGACTCACTATGCCCTATCAAGTAAGTCCACTGGGGGTGAACAGGGCTCTGGTCAAAGTCAGACTAGAAATGTTTCTAGTTCAAAGCAGTTCCCTTCCCAAAGACCTCCCAATGTTAAAAAGTCATTTTCCAAGTCTTCAGTCAAAGATATTAGATGTTACAACTGTAATAACTTTGGCCATACACAACACTTCTGCCCCACCCTTAAATCAAAGCCATCACTTTTGTGTTCAGTTCCAAGACCAGCTATTGAGGCTGTAGAAAAGAAAGTGTGCACTGTTTCTGTTCTAGTTAATGGGCAGAAAGAAGAAGCTTTGCTTGATTCTGGGTGCTTCCAGTCTCTAGTGCGTGCTAGCTTACTCTCAGAAGAAAAGCTAAGTGGGGTGGGGGTTAAAATAAGCTGTGTACATGGAGATGAACATGTCTACCCTAGTGCTGAGGTGTATTTGACAGTGGGAGGTCAAACATACCTGGTACAAGTAGCTGTAGTTCCCTCTTTGCCATACTCAGTTATACTTGGTAATGATATTCCCACTCTCTTTGACCTTATTCACCAGTCAGACTATGAACCCCAAGTGCTTACCAACAGAGATGAAGGGGATTTATGTCCTACATCTGATACACCAGTAGAACCATTGAAACCTTGCAATGTAGTCACAAGAGCTCAAAGTTCAAAGGAGGTGTTGGAAGAGCTGCCCTTTTTTGGGGAGTCTCTGGAAACAAGGCTAGGAAAAACTAAAAAGTCAAAAGCTCAGAAAAGAAGGGAGAAATTCAAAGGCTCAGGTGATGAAGGGATAGAACAGTTGTCTAAGCCAAATAACTTGTTTGAGTTTGACATTCCCTCAGATTTGGGTGCACTACAGAGAGATGATCCTACTTTAAAACCTTGGTTTGAAAAAGTAACTGGATTGGGAGGAACTAATCAGCGCCGGTTAGACTTCCTGGAAGATGCGGTGTACATAATCAAAGGAGGTATTTTATATCAGAAGAAGGGACAGTGTGAAACATTAGCCCTTCCACAACAGTTCAGGCACAAAGTTATGGAGCTGGGCCACTCAATTCCGTGGGCAGGTCATATGGCTTTTCATAAAACGCTGAGTAGAATCAGTAGCCGGTTTGTTTGGCCAGGAATGTATACCCAGATTTCTAAATTTTGTAGTTCCTGTGAAAAATGTCAGTTGACTTCAGGCAGAGGAGTAGCACGAGCCCGGCTACAACCGCTGCCAATTATTGAAACACCTTTTGAAAGGCTCGGCATGGATATTGTGGGCCCATTAGAAAGGAGCTCGACAGGTTACCGTTATATATTGGTGATTTGTGACTATGCTACACGGTACCCTGAAGCTTTTCCTCTCAGATCCATTAAAGCCCGACATGTTGCTAATTGTCTCCTGCAGTTTTTCTCTAGAGTAGGAATACCAAGAGAAATTCTCACAGATTGTGGGACAAACTTTTTGTCCAAACTATTGCAGCAGGTTTATAAATTATTAGGAATTAAGGGACTTAAGACCACCCCTTACCACCCCCAAACGGACGGGCTAGTGGAAAGATATAATCAGACTCTCAAAAATATGCTGCGCAAGTTTGTCTCTGACACAGGTGCTGACTGGGACCAATGGCTGCCGTACCTGTTATTTGCTTACCGCGAGGTACCACAAGTGTCCACAGGTTTCTCACCCTTCGAACTATTGTATGGGCGTCAAGTGAGAGGTCCGCTGGATCTACTGAAGGACTGTTGGGAAGACGCTAAGCCAGAGGGGGAAAACATTGCAGCATACGTCATCAACATGAGAGAGCGTTTGCAGGAAATGGCATCTTTTGCACAGGACAACATGAAAGCAGCTCAACAACATCAAAAGACATGGTACGATCAGAAGGCCAGAGACAGAGTCTTCTTGCCAGGACAGAAGGTTCTGTTACTGCTTCCTACCAGCGACAACAAGCTGCTGACAAAATGGCATGGACCATATGAGATCACCAAACAAGTGAGTAAAGTGGTTTATGAACTGTACATGCCGGAAAGAGCTAAAAAGCATCAGACCTTTCATGTCAACTTGTTGAAAGAGTTCCACAGCCGACAGGAGCCTGTGCACCAGGAGTTATTTGTGAGAGCAGTTGAGGATGAGGAGGTGACTGAAAAATTTTTTCCAACTAGCATGTCAGACTGTGCTTTGGTTGACATTTCTCATCTGTCCCCTACTAAGCAGGACAAAATTAAACCTCTCTTGGACCCTCAGCTCTTTCAAGAAGTTCCAGGATTTACATCACTGGTTCAACACAAGATTCGGGTGAAAGCAGATGCACCGAGTCGTCAAAAGAGCTATCGCATACCAGAGCGGTTGGTTCCAGTACTGGAAAAAGAAATAAAGCTGATGCGGGATTTGGGTATAATTGAAGAGTCTAGTAGTGAGTGGTGCAGCCCGATTGTGTTGGTACCGAAGAAAGATGGCTCCCTGAGATTTTGCATAGATTTTAGATATTTAAATGCTGTGTCCAACTTTGACCCGTACCCGATGCCCAGGGTGGACGACCTACTGGAGAAAGTCGGTTCAGCAAGCTACATCACAACGCTGGATCTGTGCAAAGGATACTGGCAAGTGGCGTTGGCACCAGAGGCAAGAGAGCTGACCGCCTTTAAAACTCCTTTTGGTATGTACCAATTTAGAGTCATGCCATTTGGGCTGCAGGGTGCGCCAGCAACATTCCAACGTTTAATGGATCATGTACTGAGAGATGTTTCAGCATTTTCTGCAGCATATTTAGACGATGTTGTGGTGTATAGCCAGTCCTGGGAGGAGCATCTGATTCACCTGCAGGAGGTCCTACACCGCATCAGGCTGGCTGGACTGACGGTTAACCCAAAGAAGTGTAATGTAGCCCAGAGAGAGGTGGAGTACTTAGGTTTTGTCATTGGATTTGGGAAAATAAAGCCTCAAGTGGGGAAGATGGACGCAATCCATTCCTTCCCGGTTCCAACTACAAAGAAGAAGGTGAGAGGATTTCTTGGTTTGGTGGGCTGGTACCGGAAATTCATACCTTCTTTTGCCGAACGAGCAGCTGTACTGAACCATCTAACAAAGGGTGCAGCCCCCAACAAAGTGTGCTGGACAGAAGATTGTGATCGAGCCTTCAAAGATCTCAAGCAAGCGGTATGTACTCATCCTGTTTTGCACACACCAGACTTCACTAAGCCATTCATCTTACAAACAGATGCTTCGGGAGTGGGACTTGGAGCTGTCCTTCTACAAGAGGTGGACGGTGAAAGAAGACCTGTGGTGTTTCTGAGTCGAAAGCTGCTTGACAGGGAGACAAGATATTCAACAGTGGAAAAGGAGTGCTTGGCCATGAAGTGGGCTATTGAGGCCCTGAGGTATTATCTTTTGGGACGTCACTTTATTCTAGAGACGGACCATCGTGCCCTCCAGTGGTTGAGACGAATGAGGGATGCCAACGCCCGTATCGCTGGATGGTACTTGTCACTGCAGCCATTTGACTTCACAGTCCAGTACAAGCCAGGGAAGTCTAATGTGGTTGCTGACTGTTTATCCAGAGTGTCAGAGGACTGAGGTACTGTGCTTTTAAGAGAGGAGGGAGGAAATGTAATGAAGAGATCTTCATTACTGGGACTATTTTACTGAAATCACTGTATTGCATTTTTAAAGTATTTTTGCACTTTATTAACAAGCACTTTATTTAGCACTGCACTTTAAGCATAGATTTGCACATCAGTAACAATTTGCACACAAGAAGTTTTAATTGTATTTATTGAGTATTTTTAGACATTAGCATGTAGCCTTTTGTTCTGGGCTCTGCACAGCTGCTCCTCATTGACGAGTGAGGTGGTTGCCTGTGGAGGGAGGATAATTGTTACGCAGAGCAATGAGCTACTAGTGGGTAAAACTGAGCAAATGTGTTGTGCATAATCTGTTGGGTGTGGAGTGCTAATGTAGAGTGACTCACCTGTCTTTTCTGTGTCCTCTCCAGGGTGTTTGGACAAATGCTGCCCCGGGGGTCCAGACACCATATATAGTCTCTGGGAGAGGCCATTGAAAAGTGTGTGGGGGGGGGAATTGTTTATGGGTTTTGTGGTGTTTCATCTGGTGTAATGATAAAACATAAAATATTTATAAAAAGTAAATAGAAATGTTTATATTTAGTAAAAGGTATTTTAATTAAATAACTGGATATTGATGAATTGAGATTCCCCTGTGAATTAAAGGTGGTTTGATCCGTCACAGCTGGGACTATTTAAGACTGCAGTTTTCACCTGTGAAGTTGTTGGTTGATGTGATGTGAAGAATAAAACAACTGCTGTTTTCCACCTGACTCTGCCTCAACGCTTCATCGTCACTGTAAAATCCTACCGCGAACGGCTACCTTGTTACAATGGATCTCTTCCACAAACACCTCCTCTACATCCTGCTATAGTTATCTTCACTCAATACACCATCCTTGTTATGCCCTCCTCGGCTCCCTAATGTTTCTCTCTATCATCATGACGCTTTATTTCTTTTCTGATCCTCTTTCACCCAATAACTTTTAGTCTCCATACACATTTTTTGAAGACTTGTGTTGTGTCACACAGAGGGAGCCACGCCCTGAGCCTGTGTGCACACTTTTTATTAAATCTGTGCAGGCGCTGGGCTGCGCTGCCGAGTAATCCTACAGTAATTGTTTCCAGATTAGGGGACCCGGACCACAAAGCAGGTTTAGCCAGGCATGAAATGGCCTCCCAGCACCACAGCACCGTCAACCAGACCTGCCGAGGTGCGACTCACCTGGGTAAAGTCCACAAATGTCCATGGAAGAAGAGAGTCTAAGTAGCCAATGTCCTTCGAAAACCTGTTGAGAATTCTCCCTGGAAAACAAAACAAAAGCAAAAAGAATCAGACAAAGCCAGAACTACTGGATATTTTTCAAAAAGCTGCTCAAATAAACATCCATGTCTGGAAAAAAGGTGAATTTTCACCTATACTCTAATTTTGCAGTTTGAACTACAAATGTAGGTCAAAAGCAATTATGTTCAATCCATTCAAGTTACACTTTTTTTTTTCATTTCAACAGAGGATCCGTTTCAATATTCACCTCAGATTCAACAGCACAGAGCTGAGAGACTGAGATGAAAAGCATTCACCCTGTCTACTATAAACAATGAATCATTATTTGGGCATCATTTCATAAAGACTGGCCTACTCTTGGATGAACATGTGAGGGAGCCTTTTGTTAGCAAACAAAAGGGCAACAGAAGCTGCGTACCTGCCTTTATGCTCCAACTGGCAGTGTCAGTGACATTAATTGAGTTGCCTCCAATCTGCTCAGGTGTTCATTATTTTGGTCGGCACTCTGCAGGTGCAGTAGCAGCCCTTTCATTGTTATCCCTTTAGCAACTTTGCTACCTTATTCTGATCCCGCGGTATACACGATTACACTTCCAGGTGCTTTCACACAGAGTTTACTGCAGGGTCAATCCCTGCAGTGCATTTCGTACAACCTATTTACTCTGTCTCTAAAGGATGCAGATAAACTGAGAGGTAGACAACAGAATGTGGCAATAACAGAACAGGACTGAGGCAGCTTTGCTTAATCCCCAAAAATTGTAACTCCATAGTTAAGTCATATTGCTTCAATTTACATCTGAAAATGAATCTTTTTTGGTCAAACATACACAATTGAAATCAGATATTTATACACTTTATAAACATTTTTTCTCACCTTCTGACATTAAATCAGACTAAACTTTTCCTACTTAGGTAATTTAGTATTACTAAGTAACAGAATTCAACTCAATTCAATCCAATTTAAAAGTATTTTATTTATCCCTAAAGTAAATTATGTCTTCAAACCAATATCATTCAAATATCTTCAAGGATTTGTTGAGGATGGTGACGCTGCGGACAGGAAGGATCACTAGTTGCTGTCAGTTTTGCAACAAATCTGAAGAGCTCTCTGACTGAACATGAATGACAGACTAATGACTGTCCTGACATGCTGACAGCTCAATTTACAGACAGCAGAAAAAAATATCCCACAGTGACAAGTTGTGGACGGCACAGTTATTGGCAAGCACTGCTTATCCACTTCATTTGTTTTTGCATCTCCTCTAAATCTCTGTCTGGACATATGGTTAGCAAGCCACAGACAGAGAAGTCTGCTCTGTGATATGATCCTTGCTCATTATGATCAATAAAAAAGATGATTTGAACCTTGTCCTCCTCTCTCTGCTGGTCCTGCTCTACAGCTATGATGTCTCCATATCAAACTACTTTTTAAAGCTAGACTTTCGCATACATTGAGATTGCTATGCCTTGGGAAATTTGAAAAAGCCTATATGAAAATGTTGTGGATTTCCAAGCTTCTGAGCTCTTGAGTTAATTGTGGATGTATATTATGCAACATATACAGTACATTATATGTTTGACATCATGGAAGAATTAATGCAAATCAGGAAAGGGAAGGGCATGGTAGACCTCCACAAGTCTGACTCAGACTTTTGGTACAATTTCCAGATGTACCAAACATCAATGAAAGTCACAAAATGAAACTATTTTGTGTTTCATTCTGGTAGTGTGCCACCCTGCAAAAGCAAAAGACCTTTTGTTCAAATGCTCGCAAAAGCTGGCAAGATAGTTTCATTACCCACACTGAAATGAGTCATTGACTGAGATGAGCTGAAAGGCCAATCAATAAGGAAGAAACCTTTACTCCAAAAGCAACTCACAGCACCATACTACAGTGTGCAAATGCAGGTTTACATCCTGGTAGAAAACTGAAGTTTAACGCACTTGAGTAAAAATGTATATTCAAGTATTATTAACACCTTAAGTTGTCTGAGAATATTGCAAATTTATATTTTGCAATGAATTTACTGAAACTGATTTGAAAATCTAAATTTACAAAAAAGGTGACTACATGGCATTCAACAGTGTAGGATGTGAGGAGAAGCAGGGTGGCACACTAGCAGGATGTGGTGGCATGGTACTACATAGGCATGGTAAAACCATGGCATCGCTGACCTAAAAGTTGCCTCCCAGCTTCCAGTCAGTCCTATGGAGGAGGGCCCTGTAATCACCTCTCTCCACGGCCATAAGCAGCTTACAGCTTTATCCAAAACGCCGCTCCCGCCTAAAAAACATGCATGCAGACGAGGCCGGGCTCCACATAACAGCCATTGCATAAACCCAGCCAGAGCATTATTCCCCGCAACAACCCAGCAATGCTCCAAATCAACACTGATTCAAAGTCAAGTGGCGTAAGCATGTTGTACACTTAGAGGCAGACTAATCTTATTCACAGTGTGAGTGCCCCTTTAGCATACAGACATCCCGAGGGGAGGGTTCAAGCAAGCAAGGGGGTAGAGCTGCTACCACACCAATGTAAGATACTGCTGCTTTTCATCTGGGAACAGGAGGAGGACTTGTCAAACTGTGTTTGTTAAATATATTCAATAATATTTTATGTAATTTCACTGTCTGAGCCATAAATGACCTAAATCCATGCATATCTGACAAACAATGCCAAAGAAAAAAAAAAACAGGATTGGTTTCTCTGGGTTACATCATACCATGCTTGGAGGGTGTTGGAGCATCCAGCGTCAGACGGGTATCAGCTGTTTGACAAGCGGCTCAGTTAACAGAGAGTTTTTACTGGGGATGAAGCAAAGACCCTTCTCTCTCTGTCCAGACTATGGAGGGGATACATTACAGTGATGTAGTTACACAAAGACATTCACTGCATGGAAATGCCTATGAGGTAAGATCAGCATGGGACAGTGGCTTCAATCACTCTGGGTGGTTGTCAACAATATCACCTATTGTGTAGAGTGGGGTATAGACATTTCAGGATATCAGCAGCATTAGTATCAAACAATTTCTCATGCTTTAAGACTCCAAGGGTGATTTGCACCACTTTTCAGGCTCAGAAAATATCAAGCGCTCCCAATGAAGGTGGCCTCTTAAGGTGGAGATATTAGGTGAGCAGGGCCCCCAATCACTTTTAAAGAAGTGGAACAGTGGGGTCCGGCTCGAGTGGGGCTGTGTAGCAAATCGCTGTTCCCTGTAAACATCAAGATAAGGCGACGACTCAGAGCCGCTCCATGTGTGGGCCCCAGTGCAGTTGGAGGGGCTTTTCAGTGAGCAGAGTGTGATAATAAAGTAATACCAGGGAGGGGGCTGCCAAGGCTGGAGGTGGCACGGCTCACCTGCGCTTCCATGAAGGGCCCACAGGCCTGGGGCAGCCTCCCACCGCCGGCGCCTTGCTGCCAATACTAATACATTCTAAATCCATTCTCTTCGCTCACACCGCCAGGCTCCTGCAATCTCCTCTCCTTTCCTTTCATGCAATTAAATAGTGGAAGTGCCGAGCGAGGGGGAGCCCTATCAGCCATGCTGCACACACACGCGCGGCTCCATCTCCACATTCAATTTACACACTTCGATATCATCATCCTCTCTGCAGTACTTCCTTCACTTCACTCTTAACACTCTTGCATTCCAGACCTGAAATACAGACATTAAAAACACTGCCTCTGTAGACACAATTAGAATCTCACAGCTCTGCCCACAGAAGATCTAATGTTCCCTGCGTCAACAGTAACTGAGTGACACCCAGCTCTGAGATGGCCCACCATGCTGATGCGAAATGGGAACAGGAGATGCTGATGTATGTGTGTGTGTGTGTGTGTTGACTGAAACTCCACTCCTTGACTGTGTTGATGAGCTGAAGCCTCGGCCTGCAGTCTCTGAGGGGATTAGCCCACTCAATGACACCAAATTACAGGGATCAACATTAGCTTGACACATTCACTGCTGTCTGTGCAGCTCTAACTGCATTTGGATGAACAGCCGTAATAAGATAGTATGACTACATTTGGGCAACAGCAATATTTAAATCTAGAGAAATTTGCATACGCACCAAAAAAACCTGCTGGTTTACTTTGTTAACCCAAATGCCAGGTTTATGCTGTTGGACAGATTAGGTAAGATGAAAAACGGAATGGTAAACATATAGTGTATGATGACGGTGTGAGTGGGTTGTCTTTACGATTTTAGTTCAGTCTAAAGAAAGTGTTTGTTCAGGTAGTGTTGGCCTTTTATCTGCTAACTATATAGTGTTAGCCACGTATGATTAACATTCACACACTGACAAGACAATTGCCCATGAAGTCAATGAAGGCACATTTAAAACCGTTGGGTTATTTCTTTAATCCAAATGCTGGGGTTATACTGTTAGATTAGAAGGTAATCTAAATCAAACATTGCGTCAAAAATTGTGATCCAGTTTGTTGTTAAAAGGGAGAAACATTATGATCATTATTCCCAAAAAGCCATTTTGCTGGATGACACAACTTCATTGAACCTATTTCACAGGATGTAATATAAAATGTTTAGATGCTAAAATTATTCTAAGTTGTGCTAATGACATTAGTTCACTCCAAAGGTTAGGTGGTGATTAAATTAGCCTGGTGATAAAATTAGCTAGTGGATGCTTATGCTAGCAATGTTCATTATTTACACCTTGACCAAATAATTGGCCATAAAATAAACACAAACAATAAAAATAGCTGTGTTTAATCCAAATGTTGGGTTATTGCTGTTGAAACAGAATTTGCACAGATTAAACCAAACATTCGGTCAAAAACGGCTTGCTAAGCTTGAGAAGAGAAAAGGAGCTACAGTATATCATTCTTCAAGTATCACCATTTTGAAAAATGGAAAGAAATGAGAAAAGTAATTGAAGATTTTTCACAGGATGAAATATGAAATGGTAAGATGGTAAAATTATTCTATATAATATTGTTAATGTCAATTACTTTAGTTCACAATAAAGATTTTGTTTGTTGACTTAGAATATCAGCTTTTTATCTGCTTGGTAGGTAAGCTAATACACACTATAAATATGTAATATCACCACTTTTACCTAAAATGGTGAAAGTAAATAATAATCACTTAATTGACTTATACTAGTCCTGTTATTCAGCCAAAAGGTGGTGCATGTTACTGTAAAAATTATACTCTCACAATTAAAATAGCAATGAACAACATTGTGGAATGTCAAAAATAGGCATTCTTCTTTAATCTTTTTTAAGCAAATCATATTCAGTAAGTGCATTTTAAAATTAATGTAAAATTAATTGAATCGTTTTTATTAGCTGCTATAATAGTTTGTGTCAAATACACATGAAAATCTATGTGTTTTGTAGAATCAAAATACTCACCAGTAAAAACTCCAGTGTGTTTTTGCTGGTAAGTAAAAACACACCAGTTTTCACTCAACTTAGAAAAGTAAGTGCTCAAGTATCAACTGAGATGATTTTCAGTATGATTAGGTACTTTAAAAAATAAATATACAAAATAAATTTAATTAAACGTGTCTTTTTCTATCAAAAGTTGAAACCATGTGCCTGTTACATAGTTACCAGAAATACTATAAGTAAAAAATTACATTCTGAAGTTTTCTTTTTCAGCAGGGATCCTGAGAATTTGTACTTCAACAAACAAGTGATCGCAAGATATTTTTTTCAGCTACAAACTAGCCAGAGTTCATATTAAAATTTTAACAAAAGAACTGGTTATAAAGTCAAATTTTGCACCTTTTAACACACTGTACTCAAATGTATTGACAAATTTCTGAACTTGGAAGGTTTTGATGCAAACATAGAACGAGTTTTAAAAGTAATTGTTGAATTTTATTTGGAAATGACTTGTCAAATAAAAAAGCATAGCTTGTCAGTAGACACAGATCAAATGCAGACGTTATGTGGTTGTTGTACTTTATTATCTATACATTTTTTAATGTACAGGTAAACTAAAAATAAAAATCAGAGATGTGCAAATGATCCTTGTCCTTGCCAATACTGATTTCAGTTTTACTTTTAGGTTTGACTTATAGTTTTTAAAGACAAAAACACAAAAATAAAATAAAAAAAGGTGTTGTAGGTTCTTTAGTAGCAGTAAAAGTCATGAAAGAACAATAAGATTATTCCTAGTTATACAACCAAGCTTCAACTGGCTTTAACTAAACAATAACAAAAATATGTCAGTCTCCAACAATAATGGCTTCTTCTGATTTTGGTCTTTTTAATAAATAGGACAAAATATGATTTATTTTAGCTTTTGACCTACACCCTTTTTAGAGCAGATCAAGGGAACGTTGGTCAACTAACTTGTAAACCTGTATCAAAAAAAATAATTTTAATAGTAAAATATTTTAGGGGATGAAAATCTAACCTGGTATCCTAACCTACAGTCCTAAATCCAGCCCATAATCTAACTATGTTGTGTTAAATCAACTCATGTCTGGATTTTCCCAGGACCCAAGGCTGGTTTAGCAGTATAACTCCATTTGGGTTTTTAATTCAACCATTAGAAAAACCTCTGATGGAGTCAAAAGGTGCAAATTATTTTAGCAGGTACAGCTAAAGTGCTTCTTTGTCAATCCTACCTCACAATAGATGTTTTCTGTTGTTGTAACATACTTCCACAAAATAACAAAAAGCACCTTTATGCAGCGGCACTCACAATGGTAACCTTTAACTCAGAGGGCCACTATCAAACACAAGGCCTTTTTCCAGCGGCAGCAACACACCTATCACTTACACGTGTAAACAGCTGTCAAATCCTCCACAGACGCACAGTTACAAATTGCAGAGACTTATTGCGAGAGCAGTGAATGCGGAAAAAGTGATGGAAGTGACAGTTATTGTGTGAGTGAAAAGAATATTCAGACAGTGGCAAAACATTGGGAGGAAAATGACAGCAACTGTCTAGAGAAGGAAAAATAAAGAAAAACTGCAGAAGAAACATCCAATAACTTCTGTTTTTTTTCTAATGTGACAATAATTTATAATATAGTGTATAATTATTAACAGTTATTTAATTTCAATTTTATTTCTGGTAAATGCTAAGACAGTTACCAATCAATCCAGTCAAACATAAGTGCTGTTTGCCAGTTTGGAGGCCAAGTTGTGACAACTGGACTTTCCACACAATGGCTTACAGATAACAGTACAACAGCAATCAGATTGTGTCTGTTAAGCCTCTCCTTTGCTGCTCTATTAAACAGATCATTACATTATTCGAAGTGTTTGCTCTCCTCAGTGTTGTAAAGATTACTGAGCAAGGCACACCCAGATAAGCGGGTCAGGCAGTCCGATGCGTAATGCAAACAGCAGTAGCTGAAAAACAAAACCGAAAGATTAAGACGTGCCGGGTTCTCTCCATACGCAGCGCTGCAATGAGAAAAGCTTTCGCGCTTATACACCCACCTCTAATGCCAGTGGAAACCGCAAGGTGCAGAACACCCTCAAATCATATTTAGATTTGTGTTACGGGCTTATTATGACTCATTATACAGATACAAGTTGCCCTTCTTGTGGAGAATTCCCACCCGACCCGATTGTGCTGTACACCCATGTCACTATGAGGAGATTAGGCTGCGTAATTATCTCCTGACAGGTGAACAATGCAACAGAAAAAACTGAAGTTATCAAAGTGGGCCACTTGATAGTTGACTTTGGATTTGAGTGACAGCCTGCGGTAATATTCCTTAACCTAATTAAAAGAGGTCTTAAATTATTCTTGGGGAAAAAAATGTAGGGTAAATTATAAACAATAGGCAAAAACATGTTTTTTATATAAAGAAAAACAGGTGCTTTTCTGACTTATTTAGACTGTTTACTCACTTTTTATATCACCCCTGTCTGCCCACTCCAGTGAACCAGCAGCAGTCCACACAAAAGCTAACGAAATGATAAAAATGTCTGACACGGTGCACAAATACAGACAAATACGTCTGTATTTGTACAGCTCCAATCCAAACCCTACATTGTCTAAGCTCTACTGTTCTGCAAACAGTGTTTACTCAATCTAGCTGTTCGCTCTTTTGTAAAACCTCACAGTAAAGATGATAATGCTCTCGCTTGTAGTTTTAAATACGTTACATGCTGAAAAATCTTAAATCTTCTCACAAGAATGTGGATTAATGTAATATTTGTGAAGCTAGATCAGCCTCACAATAAGAATTTAATCTAATAAAATGACAACAAATTGCAATTATATTTTTCTACAGAGAAGTTTTGGATTTTTTAATAAACATTAATTTAAGTTTTTTGTTAAGATAAACATTAAAAAAGAAACAACATAAACTCTATGGGAAGCGAAAGACCCTATTTTTCAGGCTAACATTTTAAATTGAAAAGATTACATCATATAAAAACTTAACAGTCATGACAAACAAGAAAGATGAAGGGAGAGCTGGTAGGTGTTTTAAAGTGGAACAGAAGCCATGTCGCAGAAAGGTAGCAGTCTGCCCTCTAGTGGTGATGCATAACAGCAGCGCTCAATGTTCTCGACTCCTGATCATTTCATCGTTCAAATTCATCATGCCGAAACAGAAATTAGAGCTTCACTTGTATGTCTGCTTACCGATTGGGTTGGTATCAAAAAAGTGGATGGAAGTCCGTAGAATGGCCCTGAACATGTTGTTGTGAAGGGTTTGTGCAGACTTCACCAGGACATTGAAGAAAACCAAACTGCGAATGAAGCCCAACACAACTGAAGTGACTGTTAAAGCTGAAAAAATAAAAACCACAAAGAAGAAATATGTGAAATGTATTACAGAATGATTAAAGTAAAATAGGATTTTTCTCATATGGTGTATTAGTAGAGTTTTGAATATTTTATGGCAGATAAATGTGTTAGTGAAATGTGTGAGTATATGTGAGGATACCTAGTATTTGAATGCTTTTCATAGTAATAAAAGTATGACTTTGATTTAATATAATTTGGTTGTGTGGTAAATAATGCTGGTATTTCTGGATGTGATCAATAAACAACTCGTTATGAGATAAATTTGTTAAATTGCTTGTTAGCACAAGTAGCAAACCAGTCAATCATATGCATTTAGGTATCCAGGGGCAGAGAAGACAACTTGCTGAAGTTCAGACCAACATAAGAATATGGAGGACAGGGGATTTAGGTGCCTTTAGTCAAGGTATTTGGTTGCAAGATGGACTGGTCTTAGTATTTCAACAACTGCTGATCTACTGGGATTTTTCAAGGTTACAGAGAACTATTTGAAAAATAGAAAATATCCAATCATTGCAGTTGTGAAGGATCAAAATTACTTGTTGATGCCAGACAAGAATGGACAGATTAATTCTAAGTGAGAAGCAGAAGGTGCTATGTCTCTTGGTGAAGAACAGGAAACTGACCCTATAGATTGCAATCAACAAAAACTGGACAAAAACAGATTAGAAAAGGATTGTGTGGTCCAGTGATTCTCAGTTGTTGGTCTCTGTTTCCATCCCTTCTGATGGCTACATCCAGCAAAATATGAGGTCGACAAATGAGCTAGGTCTACCCTATAAAGCTGCCAGGGAATGTTTATAACCCAGCATATTTTTTATCTGGTGGCATGTTGGACACACTGTCAGGTCCTTTACATTTTTACCCACCAACATAACGTGTTTCTCCAAGGTTTATATTAGGACCTCTACTTTTGTCTTTTAATATAAATAGCTTTGGTAACACAATTTATTACTGGACGTGAAAATCATGTACATCACTGTTCTCTTCATGCTGCAGCTAAATATTCATGGCAGTTTGTCCATAATCTTACACACTGAATGTTTACACTCCTGGTGCAGGGATTTTTTTCAGATGTCTGTCATAATAGTCAGAAGGGAATATTGTGAAACAGCTATCAATAGTGCCTGCTTCCTTCAATAAAAAACTTGAAAATAACAGAACTGGTTTTAGTCCACTTTAATGGAGTAAGCCAGGATTATCTGGGTCAAGGTCAAAGTTTTTGGTATTAATACTTCTTTGCACATGGTTTTTCTGATAAGTTACTTATACTGAATATTAGCTAGAGTTATTTTGTGTTTTATTAGACATTGTTTTATTTAGTTTTTTTGCATGATTTACTCATTTTGTGCCAAGCCTCTTTTTAAAATAGACCCAATTAGACTTACACTGAATAAATAGTGTACTTTGATATTATCATTAGTAGTAATAGTAGTATCAATAATAGTGATGGTAACAAAAAAATTGCATTTCTAATATATGTATTATATTATTAGTATTGTTTATAGTTTTGTTTTTGTTATGTGTGAGTACTATTCACTAAAAAAGTCCTGAAATAAATGATTTATATATCAATACAGAATAATCCTACCTATGCACCTCTTTCAAAGTAATATCTATTTATGTCGACATTATGAATCATACAGGTATCTTTTTTATCTTGTATGCATTTTCTATGTTTTACTGCTGAGAGCACAAAACCTGAAAAAATGAAGAGGCTGAGAGAAACAAGAAGATAACTGAGGGAATAGAGGAGCAGAAAGGAAAGAAAAGCACTCCTATCTGACTGTACAGCTGAGACCCATGTAAACATAAATTGGGCCTTGAAGGCCCTGGGCCACAGCCAAAGAACTGTGGATCTGCTCAATGAATGACTGTAGCATTCAAAATACACAAAGAGCAATGACAGCTCAGCGAGCTTCACCTGCGTAAATGCCTAGGTACAGGTCAAGGTCCACTTGCTGAGGGAAGCTGCCATTGAGGTGCTCAGTCACACCAGTGTACTTCTGTTCAGAGGCCCTGCGAGTCAGCCGCCAACAGCCAAGAAATTCACAACAAAAAATAAACACAACAAAGATAGTGGGAGAAAAAAGACACAACATCAGGGCACCAAACACAACACATTTATATTGTGAAGCTCAAGGTTGGTTTCAGTAAGCAACAGACAAAGTCAAGTAAAACAGTTTTGTTCAGGCGTTTTCTACGAGATCCTCAACCACTTTCAGTCAGAGAAAATATGACTGACTTACAAAACCATCCATTCAAATTCTTGGAAGCATTCATGTTTTATTGTTTTTCAAAATGTGAAAAGACATACAATCTCACCAGTGTGCAAGCCACCAGTCCTGAAGAACAAATGTAATCTAAACATAACACACAATAAAAAAAATTATTGAACATAAAAACCATATACATGTAGAAAACTTGACACAATCATTTATATTTTTGCAAAATACATATTTGATACAAGAAAACAATTAACTGATTGAAGAGAAACTCACGTGAGCTAGTCCATTGAGTAAAATGAGAAGCAAGAGGACCAAGAGGTTGGCACCTGCCAGGAAATATTTCACATACATACGCAGGCCGACATTTCCTTCCAAGCGACTTTCCTCCTCTATCGGCTGCACTGCCTACACATGGAAACCATAGTATAAGCAGCATTCATCTAAAACAACCCATGTAAAACAGGCCCACGCAGTGAGGAAGGAAAACGTGAGTATCTGCTGCTCTCTAGTGGCTAAAACGATGCACAGCAGAGCAGAGTTATGCTTCACCAAAGTCAGAGGATCTCCTCCATCGATCAGAGAGTAACGAGAGGAGGAAAGGGACGACATGGAGGAGTTGTCAGAGAGGGTGCAATGGAAGGAAGAGCCAGTTCCAGGCAGGGGGGTCATATCCTGCCTCTCCTCATCCTGGTCTTCCTTGAGGAGGGAGGTGAAGTCTACGCCAGAGCATTGCAGCTCACTGTAGGTCCCTTTTGCAACCATCTGGCCCTGAAAAACAAAAAAGAACAAAAGATAAGAGTATTTGTGGATTAATTTAATGTTTGATTAAAACATCAAAAGACTCAAAATCTCAGAAACTTAACAGGATATGAAGTGATTTAGGTTTGAGCTTCTATGAGATTCTCCTGGTATGTTAACCTTAAATTAGAATACCATTGTTTGATGGTATTGCGGTATTTGGCATGACTGTGCAAGTTTGTGACAATAGATATTTCCAAAGGATAAAGTTCCCCCCAAATACCTTACATTGTTTAATGATGGCAGAGTCATAAAACACAAACCTCCTTTAAGACCACAATCATATCTGCAGCCTTTAGATACTGCAGCTGATGAGTTACAAGAATACGCGGTTTCTTCCTCAGGAGTCCACAAATGCACCTGAAAGGAGATTATGTGTAAGAGAGAAAAAAAAAACAATTTTAACTTTTAACAGAGTGGTCAAAAATCCCTCAAAATAAATCAGGAGACTAATAAAGTCATACAAAAATCAACAATTGAGGGTTATTGCTGCTACAGGTCCTATTAAGATGGAGTGTGGTAATAATGTAGCGTGCTTAATTATTTTAACATGGATTTTCCATTTTGGCTTCTTTTTTGTTAAATAAACAAGGACAGAGAAAATTGGTTGAAATTTTTTATAAAATTACTACTGAACTAAAATTAAGAACCATGTGAAGAGCAGCTTATTTTATTAAGTATTGAACCATAAATCTCTATATTTAGAAGAGCACATCTTTTTTTAATCATAAGTGTAAGATGTTGATAATCAGACTTACTCCTCGAAAAGGTGCCGGCCCACTTCAGCATCTACTGCACTAAGAGGGTCATCAAGCAAGTAGATATCTGCATCACGATACACCGCTCTGAAAGCCCACAAAAATGAAGGTTATCAGTCTCACTGGTACTAAAGAAGAAAGTAAACTACTTTAAAAATATTCAGCACACCTGGCTAGGCTGACTCTTGCCTTCTGTCCTCCACTGAGGTTGACCCCTCGGTCCCCAACCATGACTAAGTCACCACCAGGCAAAAGATCCATGTCCTGAGAAAGGAGGGAAGCAACTTTAGGTGGGGTGACTTAATATCTAGCTCATATTTACTGAGACTCACTATGCAAGATTCAGAATAAGACAACAAATGAAACCAAATCGTTTAATGAGAGCATAACAATACAGTCAAACATGTAATAATAAGGAACATCAGGGTTCATTCTCACTCGCTTGAGGGCGCAGGCTCTTAGAACTCGATCATACTTCTTGGGGTTGAACTCATTGCCAAACAAAATGTTGCTACGGACCGTGCCAGGTAAAATCCACGGCTGCTGGGATGTGTAGGTCACCTCTCCTTTGACTTTGACCACACCAGTTTCCTGACTCAATTCTCCCAGTATGGCATTCAAGAGTGAGGACTGACATGAAACAAATTTGAGATTTAAATGACAAGGCTGACACCCCTGAAATTATTTTATTTTTATTTTTTACCAAGGGAAAGATGCGAGTTTGGAGGCAATTAAGACAACAAACATTTTTTCAGTGTAGAATTAATTATTATTAAATTATTTCAAGGTTTAAAAACAAGAGTGAAACTGTGAAAACAGACCTGACCTTTCCAGCTCCGACGGGCCCAATAATCGCCAGCAGCTGCTCAGGCTTCACTGTGAAACTCACATTCTGTAAAGTTGGTGCTTCAAGATTCTGCAATAAAGGACCAAATAAGATGAAAACTCCATAACCTAAGCAATAAATGAGCTGATAGCAGGTATAGTTAAAACCAAAATAAAAAAAAGACATTTGAGTCACATGCCCAAGAAAAGAAAGGAGAGTGCAGTTCCTCCTTGTGTTTCTCACCTTATCCCAGTAGCATTTCAGATCTTGTATTTTAACCATGCAGTCCCTTCTCTCTGCCAAAGGCATTCCCAGATGCTGAGGTGCAACTTCATTTAGCAAAAGAAATTTCTTAAGGAAAAAGATAAATTGCAGTTTTTCAATGAAACATTGGTTATAAATCTGCAGCAATAAATCTGTTCATCATGAACAGATGAAATGTACAATTGAACCTAGTTTCTGTGAGATCTCATGAAAATTGCTGCTAGCATTTTTCAGTCTCTTTTATTCAAGGCATTTGCTTGACTCTGTAAAAAGAGAAAAATCAAGTTTCTGTGAGGAGCGATTATGTTTTCCATCTCTTTTGCCATTACCTGTATCCTCTGGATGCTGATGAGAGACTCTGATACCTTTTCTATGGCGAAGGGGAAAAAGAGCGTGATGGTAAGTCTGACTGCCCCATAGAGGGAAACGGCCATGAACAGTTTGCTGGCCGACATCCTGTTTCCTGTGAGCACATAAACGCAGACGGTGAAAAAGATGACGATCTTGCTCGCCACAAAAAAGGACGCCATGTTCAGGCCACGAAGGTAGGAACTTTGCATGATCTTGGAGATTTCCATTCTGTAACAAATGAAAAATAATGGCATGATATACTGCTTTGAAAAATTAATAACAGATCTGACTAAAGGGCATGTTGAAATGTGATGCTGCTCTGCTGCAGAGTAGAAACTTGCATCATAAGAAATCATGAAGAAAATTGAGTGAAAAACAAACTCTACTGCACCGTCTGACTTCATCCACAAGTGCACCAAAAGGCTTCTCCCACCCGTACATCTTTATAACTCTGATCCCAGAAATAACTTCACTCATTGTGCGGATTCGCTCGTCTGTTAGTGCTGCTGTTTCAGCCCTGAAAAAAAAGACACAAATTGCAGAAATGGAGGGAATGCAACACAAGACAAGGCCTTTTACAGACCGATCAAACCAAGATGTAACTGATCCAAAATAAACCTCAGCCTGGAGAACAAACGTCCAAACATGGTTTGTATAGGCATCAGAATGAAGAGGATCACCATTCCAGCAAGACACGATGGTCCGATAACATACAGCAACAGTAAAATCACGGACACTGCTTGAAGAGGACCGAGCCATAAGAAGTGCAAGTATAAGGTAACCTGAAGAGAGATTGAGAGGAGGCTGATATACTATATAAACAAAAAAAATTCTAATGTATACCTGCGTACTTTGTAGAACTTAAAAACATTTCTGAAGAATGTTTTTAAGAGCAGTTACATCAGCTCTAAGTGTACATTTGAAAAAGCCCACGTTTTTAAAGGAAAGAACAATATATCCACTGTAAAACATGGAGGGTGTTTGGTTTCCTTTCACAGCAGCCTTATTGCATCTGGTGCTGTGAATCATAAATCTTTGCAGCGATCAATGAAGTCATGAGTTGACCAAGTCACCCTTCAGAAGAAAATGCTGTCCAGTGTCAGAGAGCTCAACTTCAGTTGCAGATCTTGGGTCTCTTAACAGGCTAATGACCCAAAATATGCAGCTGAGTGCACAGCAGAAATTACAGAGAAATAACCATTAGAGTATTTGTGAATGGCCCTCCACGAACACAGACCTTAACCTTACTGAGAATCGTTAGACAAATGCAAAAACTGCAGTGAGGTAACAGCTGTCTATGAACTTGAGATATCTCTAGCAGTTTGTCCTGAAAGAAGGGGACGAACTACTGGTTGGCATATGCTAATGCCTCATTATGAAGTACAGAGCATGTTGGTTGTGGAAGCTACAAAACATGTTGTCACAAAATAATTAGGAAATATTTTTTGCATAGAAGCCAGTTTCAATACACAAAATGTTTAACTTGCATCTTTAAGTTTGTCAGTTTCAAAGAAAAATTATCTAGTTTTTTTTTTTTTTAAAGGTAGCAACAAATGTATGTGCATCTGTATATAGGACAATTTCTCTAAATGTCTTATGATTTTTAAAGAAATCAAATTAAAACCTATAATCTTATGATTTGATCTAACTATATTTAGGTATAGAATGTCGAGTTACCTCATCAAATTTGTTGACATCGTTGGACAAGAGGTTCACAATCTGCCCTGTGGTGGTTTCAGCCATTGCTGAGCTGCTGAGACAAAGAGCCTTTGCAGAACAAAGGTATCAAATCAAGTCTACAGAATAAACTCAGCACAGAAGGTAACATTTCTCCTGCGGAAAAACACGACGACTGACCTTCCGATAGATCATATGGCACATGGCCACGCGAATCTTCATGCCAGCCCGCTGGACTTGGTAGAAGTACACATGATGAAGCAGAGCTAGGCCTATGGTGGCCAATGAAATGCCTGCAGCAGAGCTGTAAGCTTCAGAGATCAAAGCTGGCTCAGCAGTGTCGTAGCTCTCAAGGAACTCGATTAGCTTCCCAAGAAGCACTGGCTGAATGACTTTGATAAATTCCTAATAGACAAAACAATTGTAAAACAAAATAAATGCTTGTTGCAAACAGTGTCTTGAAAAGGTATCTGTTCCTTGAACTTTTCTCACATTTTCAGCACAAAAATCTATGTACTTTTAAATGATTTTATGTTGTAGACCAACACAAAGTAGTCCATAACTGTAAAGTGGAAGGCAAATTAATCAACATATAATCCCCATGGTGAAACATGGTGATGGCAGTGCCATGCTGAGGGCATGGTTTCCTTCAGCAATGACTGGAAAGCTGGTTGGAGGTCACCTTCCACCAAGACAATTACTATAAACATACAGTCAGAACTACAATAAATGGTTTAGATCAGTGGTCCCCAAAGTCGGTCCTCGAGGGCCGCAGTCCTGCATGTTTTAGTTCTCTCCCTGGTGGCACCAACAACCTTTTCAGCATGTCACTGTTCTTCTTAGACCTTCTAACAAGCCATTATTTATTCCAGGTGTGTTAAACCAGGAAGAGAACTAAAGTTCCCCAAAGTTGGTCCTCAAGGACCAACTTTGGGGAACCCTGGTTTAGATCAAAGATCTAAACCCTGGTTTAGATCAAAGATATAGAATGTGGAAGTATTCATGGCATATGAACTCTTTCTACCTCTATAAAGATGTACATCCCAATTAATGAGTACGGTTTCCAGTAACAGTGGATGAGAGCTCTGGCAAGGCTGGGTGGCCGCAGATCTTTTACTGCCTGCTCAACTTCTTGATTCCAAAACCTGCAAAAAAGAAAAACAAAAAGTCATTATCGAGATTTGTTTGGATATATGTTTATGATATCTAAGAAAATGTGTTCTCAATTTAGTTTCAATTTCTAAACTGTGCACTTACAGGGGTACTAAATTGAATTCTGATCTCTTATCTCTGTAAACTGTCTAAAACACTCCAGAAGTAGCAATCTACACTATGTGAAAAATTACCAATCCATTACCATCAATAGCAACACGACCTTATGTGCCTAATTAATGTATTTCACAAGAATCACCTAATCTGTCTCTGACTTAAAAGTCTTGTACTTGACTGCCTATAATTACCTTTTTACTGTATGTACCGAGTTCAATCTCTAAATAGCAAAGTAAAACTTAGATTGAATTGGAGTTGAATTTATATGATTCGACTGAACTGAATATATAGTGGTGAATATATACTTAATGTATTTGTTTTGTCATGTGCTTCAGCACTGTATGAGTAAACTGAATTAAGGCTGAAAGGGACAGTGTTATGCTAAACATTGACGTATCCATGACTTCACAGAAAGAAACCATAATAGGATTTTGTTTGAGAACATACCACCTTTACATTTTTCATATTTTACCACATTACAACAACACAGTTCAAGATATTTTGTTTGAAATGTATGTAAATCCTGTTTTTAGTTCAAGCCACAGTCCCATCAGCTCTGGCAAACTTCCTTGTTTCTGCTGAAGAAATGCATCCTATTTCAGTTTTGTTCCAATGCAAAAAATCTGACTAACGCAACCTCTAACTTCAAACATATCCTTGGCTAACACAGGAGTTATTATGATAGCAGTAGGAAAGAAGCTTTCCCCCATGCACGAGTTTGAAAAGTACAGTCTAAATATAGGTGGGCTCTTCTCCAAGCACAATGTTCCCTCTGAGGCCACACTTCCTCACAGAAAGCAGCCTCTGCTGTATGTGGAAGAGGTGCAGGCTCTTACATCTCAGCTCTGACATCTTAATGTCAGGCAGTTGGAGTAGAAAATGGTCTCTGTTTTGCTATGACAAGTGAACTTTCTCAATGGAAAATAAAGTTCATTTAACCTGAGAATACACCCTCTTCTATTAACAGCTAACAGTAAAATTTTAACTCAAGCTCCTACTGCCCTGAGCCCTAATGCTGCATTGGTTTCCAGGGATCTAAATCTGACATACTGTAGTTATTAGTTAAATTTTGTGTGGGTCAATCAACCAGAGCACAGGCACAGCGAGGACATTACGGAAACAGAGAACAGTGGAGGATTTCTACACTTGAGGACGTCTTGAAAAAGTCTAATAAAGGGAAGGCAAATAAAGACAGGAATGACCTAAATGCAACCAACACAGCACAGGGGCTGCAGTGGTTATAAAATGTTCAAATCTCTCTTTTGTCTAACCATAACACATCAGACTGCTTTTGAATATTTTTTTAAAACTCACCTTTTGCATTGCCTTTTGACACAAAATTATATTTTGACTTCATTTTATTTATTTATTTTAGGTTTGATTGCATGGCTGGTTATATGTGTGCTTAAAGTATTTGTCATTTTACTATTTTATGTTTTGTATCTATGTAATGTAACTTTTAATTTCAATGTTTTTGTATGTATTCTGCACACCACATCGGTCCTGTGTGGCAAGGTAGAGTGCTAGATTTGGATTGGATATGTCTCTGTTCTTAATTTTGAATTGTTTTTCAGCAACAAAATACCAAATAAAATGCCTTGCCTGCCTGCCGTTTTTTACAGGATTCCACAAAGAACAGGGTAATAACATTATAATGGTGGATCATAGTGGTGGATCTGCCAAAGCAGAGTTTGTGGCTAAAAAAAAAACCCACTAAATTTATTTCAAATTCAAATTACTATAGAATCCAAATTCAACTCAATCTAAAACTGCTCAAAACATAATTTAAATAAAATACTTTTATATACATTTTACCTTTAGAGATGTCTTTAACAAGTCATATTGACCCTTTTAGTTCAATAACCTTAAGATTATTGACTACCATATCTGCATCTGACTACAGATGCTTTTACACTAACAAATATAAGTTAGTGTGTTACTGCTGTAGTTCCTCTCCAAGTCGCTGAGATGCGTCCTCTGGAAGAACTCTGTACATGTCATCCTCTTCCAGTCTCCTCTTGTACCCAACTCTGAATAAGGGGTTCAGCCAGCTAAGAATAAAAAATATGGCCACGTGTTAATTATTTTTACAACAATAAGTAAAAGAAACTAACAATCAGACAAAAAAAGTTCCTCAAACATATGTGACCCCAGTTAGTCAGAAATGTGTGAGAAAGACAGCAGTTTTGTCAAAGGGAATGGGCCAAAATTCCTAAACAGAAAAAGTTTAGTTTGTGTTGATGTCAGTCAGTGAGAAAAAATGTGCATTTTTATACTGTGCATGTAAATATTTGATTTCAGCAGTATGGAAAAGTCATTTAAAGAAGATTACATTTGGAAAAAAAATTGTTTTTTTCAATTGTATGCTTGAAGACAATTGACAATACCAATATTTCAACAATAACAGCTGATATGAGTGTTGTACAAGAATGTTAAAGCAGATAATTTAATGCAATTTATAATTATTGTTATTGCAAATGGAACTATAAAAATCCTTAATAAAAGGACATCTATATATAAAACGATGTTGACAACACAAATAAAGTTAGCCCAATAAAGGGCTTATGTTAACTTTGTACATAAACTCCTTTCTCAAGCTTGTTTTTGTCCTAAAATTAAAGTGGAGTATTGTTTTAATGCTAAAAAAGCAGAACTTTCTCCCTAATATGATGCTCTGCAGCAACCTGTTATCACACCCAGGAAAGGCTCTCTTCACTGTCCACTGCCCATGCACTCTGCAAAACCCTCTGTTCAGCTCAGGTCACGCCACACTGTCAGTGGGAAAGGGCAGTTTTTCTTACCAGAAGAAAATCTTGGAGAGAAGATTAGCTGTGGCTGACGGATTATCCTCCTTCTCCTTATTCAGAGTTTCCATTGCCCCAACACTCAAAGCAAACCCAGCAAGCTGCTTCTGCAGGCTATGTCCCAGAGAGATATAGAAGGGGAAACACAGCGAGAGCACCTGTTATAAACTCTTCTGTGTGTCAGAATCGGCCCTTGTGACATTCAGGGCAGGATTACTGCAGGAGATTGGCAGCCGGTGTCCCGGTGTTCTAACTATCTGTGCTACCCATTCATCTGTCCTACCTTGCGGTAATGCGCATGCGTACATCGATGCTACGTCACATAGCACCGACAGATAGCTGTCTATCCGTGCTACGGTAGGAAAATCTGACGAGAAGCAGTTTAGCGCATACGTGATTCATTTCCATTGTGGACACAGAATGGGGTTCAGTTCAGTTCAAATTTATTTAATCAAGGACAGCACATTAAACAATGTTACATGTGGGAAAAAACGTGTAGCAAAAAAAAAAAAAAAAAAATACATGTTTTGTGCATTGGTTTTCTAACCTATGCACAAAATTTATTTCTTGGCTGTACCGTTATTTAAAGACAGTAATATCAAAAGTTAAAAATTCCTGTCATATACACAGACACCTACCTTGAATTTCTGCAAGAAAAACATAGAAATGTATATCAGAATGTATATCAGAGAAAGTTAATTCTCCATAACAATGTAAGTCTGTATAAATCAATCTTCACGTATTTGTTTTTGTTTTAGCCAATGTTTCGTCTGGGAATTGAAAATTCTAAGATCCGTTTACATTTTTATCCCTGAAGGTGGGGTCTCTGTGTGCAGATGAGGTTTTCTGAATCAGGTTACTGTGTGAATCAGGTTCCCCGAGCTCAGGCCACCTGTCTGAGCTCGGGGAAGTGACAGGGGCTCACGGCAGCGTGGGAATTCTGGCTCTTTTTAGTGAACCAGCTCTTTTGGCTCCATAGGCGTTTTTGAATTTAGAATCTTAAATTTTAGTAAAGGTGTGTAATTCAAGATATCTCTAATTCCTTTGGAGAATTTAGTTTAGTTTTTGTAATTAGATATATCTCAAATAGGTATTTTGCCTAGTCAAAATATAAGTAGAGATATCTTAAATTACTAAAACGTCTAGTCAGAAAACAATTTGAGATATCTGCAATGTAAGGGCGGTGAAACCAAATATATGTTAAAACGGCCTGCCATACTATTTTTGTTATTAATGAGCGTGACGCTCATGCGCAGTGCTGGATAAAAATATGACGCAGCTTCTCCGTGAGCGTTTTTAAAAAGACGCGGCTTTCACCTGGCCGCACAGAGACACAAAACTGTGGGTCTTGATATTCATGAACTTTGGGACCTGGATTAAAAATTATACTTTCTCATCTCCCAAGACGCGAAATCCGAGTGGACGCCCAGCCTTATGACTGAAACCTTTGTGGATCCGACTGAAATCGTGTCTGTGAGGCCTTGTACTTGACCTAGCAGTAGGCCGCAGTGATGGCAAGTAGGCCGCGGAAGCGTCGTGTTTGAAATCGCTGCGTTGGTTATTCGGTAAGTTATTTTTCGGAAACCTTATTCTAAGTTGTTTGTTTGGTTTTTTTTTTTTTCCCACCGATGACATTAGTGAAGCAATTTTTTGTGTCTAAACAGAGCAGCACAAAAGGAGATACCCGACCATGGCGTCTCAGCGGCGGTTTGTTTGGTTGCTGGCGTCCCTGAAACATCTGAGGAGATATAATGGCATCTGGAGCTAGCAGCTGATCGATTATGGCTGTACTACAATCAAGCTGAGGATGGCTGGCAGTTGATCGATTATGGATATACTACAATCAAGCTGAGGATCGCTTCCGTCAAGCTGAGGAATCGCTACAAGGTGCCTGGCGGATCCGCCCGACTCATCAAAGGTTGGTTAAGTCAAAGAACTGTTCCAATGGCGGGTCCAGAAGACATCTCAGGGTAGGAGCTGTTGCGGGTTTTGCTATGCTACGCTGCTGATGCTAACGTTGTTTGCTGAAGGCCAACGCCAGGCCTCTTGGTGTGCTGGTTTTGGTTTGATTCTCTGCTGAGAGTCAATGAGCTGATAAGGATTCTGCTGTTGTAAATCCTTCTGTCTTTGAATTTTTAGTATTTGAAGCAGTTGCTGGGGTCTTGTGACCTGTGGAGGTTTAGGTGCAACTAGAATCTGAAGTTCCTGGCTCAAAGTCATGTGATGTGAAAGAAAAGTCTGCCAAAGATTTGGCAAATACAGTTTAGAGGCTGTAGGAAGTGATTCAGCTTAGGCTTTGTACATATCACAATAACAATCCTTGATAACATACCTACTTATTAGTACTAATATAATGTGGCTATGTTGACATTGGTATAGCTGCATTAGGTTAATATTTATCTTTCCAAAGAATATCAAATATGTTTTTGGGTGAATGAGGTCTTCAACATACATACTTTTTTTTTTTGTACCTATTTAATATTTCAGTTTGAAATTTAGGGTTCATACTTTAATAATTCAATAACTCAAAGCAAATTTAATTTACGTTCAATTTAAACCGGAAAACCGATTACGTTTTGCGCCGAAACAACGCGTGGCCTCGTCAATTCTTCACTTTTATTTCTTCTGGATGACGACGGACAATGGAGAGATTTCCTGGAGCTGCAGGCCGGAGGTCCCAGAGGTAATGTTCACACTGTAATCCACCATCTCTTATTTGCAGTTTTTCAGCTGAACTCCATGTTTTCCTTCTGGAGAAGATCGAGTGGGACCTGTCCTTCAGTGTTTTAGTTTGTCTAAACCCATTTTCTCTCCTAGACTAAGCAACTGGTGGACCTTTTGTTGTAAATAACTTTTTTTTTTCTCATAGATAAAGCCACCAAAGGAGCTTTGCTACAACTTACATTCTTTTCTCCTATAGAAACACTCCTGGAGCAGCTCTTTTTCTTTTTCTGTCTCTCTCTTTATTCTGTCCTTTCAAATCCCCCGGGGGTAGTGACAGATGGCCTTTCATACAGAGCCAACTCCTGGTTCTGCTGGAGGGTTCTTCCTGTTAAAGGGAAGTTTACCCTCTCCACTGTCACTACATGCATCTTAAATATGAGGCATTGATTTAGCTTACTTACCTGTTAACCAATTAAAATAATTGGTGCAGTGTTAGCCTCATTTTGGAAAGTCTTCCTGTTAAAGGGAAGTTCTTTTTGGAAAATCTTCCTGTTAAAGGGGAGCTTTTTCCTCTCCACAGCCACAACTTGCATCCTCAGCAGGAGGCTTTGCTTAGGCTTACTTTACTTTTAATGAATTTAAATAATTGGCCCAGTGTTCAACCAATACAAGAAAGTTCAAACCTCCAAAAGTAGATGCCAAAACATTCAAAACCCCAAAAGTAGATACCAAAACATTCAAAACCCCAAAAGTAGATACCAAAAGGTTCAAAGCTTATAATTATAACGTTAATTCACAACAATATTGTTGTCAAGGCATTTTACAAAAAGTCATTTCAATTTAGTCAGATTACTATTGATCTATGTTATCAATTCACTAGGTTCACTTAATTATAAAGTAGTTTAAAAAGTTTGTACCAAATACAATCCAACCAATTGTATGGTCATTACTTATGGCTTTCACTCCCCCTGACCAGCAGGGGGTGGCAGCATATTGCTTGTGTAGTGTTGTTGACTTTACAGCAGTCCCTCAGACAGGGCATGCATGTTGCAACAGTGAAGAGGAAGAACTCCCCTCTACCAGGAGCAAACCTCCAGCAGAAGCAGAACTGGGCTCAGTACCAGCAGACATCTGCCACGAACGACTGAAGCTGAGAGAAGACAGAGCAGAGACACAACAACAGGTCAACTGATCAGGAGAACTTTCTATGTTCATGGAAATGGAAAGGAGAACGGTTAGGTGATGGCAGCATCATGTCAGCCAATACCCTTTTCCAGGAAGCAACCACAGCTAATCAACACCAGACCAGGTGTGGCTTCTGTGGAGAGAAAAATCAGTGAAAAAACCAAAAAGCTTAGTTTCTAACTAAACTGACTGTTTAGTTAGAAACCCCAGAGCGCCACCTTCTGGCCTCTCTCCAGATCAGTTCAGTTCAGAGAAGGATTTGGTACTTTGGCCTCATCTAGCCATTGTTTTGTTTTCTTTTGTTTTTTTAATGGAACATTTTGCTTAGAGACTTCATAATTAATTTTGTTTTATTTATTTTGGATATGTAAAATGTCTTCCAGTTTCAATGTTAAATGTTAGAATTTAATGTACTGTATATTGTTTTTTGAGAAGGTGTTCTTGCATCATTTTAGCGTTACCATGGTTATGGCATTTATTATAAGGCTTAGACTAGTTTAATGTGATCCGTCAGTATTTATGCTGCTGTTTGTCATTTTCTGTTTGTACTACATTATTTATTTCAACTGTTTTTGTTTTCTCATTGATTTTTCTTTCCATAGGAGCCACACCTGGTCTGATGTTCTGATTAGCTCTGGATGGTTCCTGGACAAGAGCATCGGCTGGCATGATGCTGCCATCACCTAACCGTTCTCCCTCTCCTTTTCATTTCCACAAACATAGAAAGTTCTCCTGGATCAGTTGACCTGTTGTTGTGTCTCTGCTCTGTATTCTTTCAGCTCCAGTCAGTCATGGCAGATGGCTGCTGGTACTGACCCCAGTTCTGGTTCTGCTGGAGGTTTCTTCCTGGTAGAGGGGAGTTCTTCTTCTCTGTTGCTACATGCATGCTCTGTATGAGGGACTGCTGTAAAGTCAACGACTCAACACAAGCGATTTGCTCTCGCCCCCTGCTGGTCAGATGGAGTGAATGATGTAAGTAATGACTCCATACAGTGTGCTGGGTTTCATTTGGTACAAACTTTTTAAACTACTTTGATAATCAACTGAGCTTATTGTACTAGAAAAATTGGAGTACATGTGGTTGAACTAAAATTACTTCACAATTTTAGTGTTTAGTGTAGGTTGCCTTGAGATGACATTTGTTGTGAATTGGCAATATATAAAATTGAACTTTCAAACTAACAAACGAGCCCCACCTATGAACAATATAAAAACTAACAAAATCCCAACAACCAATACAAGGAAGTTCAAAACCCCAAAAGTAGATGCCAAAACATTAAAAACCCCAAAAGTAGATGCCAAAACATTAAGAAACCTAAAAGTAGATACCAAAACATTAAAAACCCCAAAAGTAGATACCAAAAGGTTCAAAGCTTATAATTATAACGTTAATTCACAACAACGTTGTTGTCAAGGCATTTTACAATAAGTCATTTCAATTGAGTCAGATTACTATTGATCCAAGTTATGAATTCACTAGGTTCACTTAATTATAAAGTAGTTTAAAAAGTTTGTACCAAGTACAATCCAACCAATTGTATGGTCATTACTTATGGCTTTCACTCCCCCTGACCAGCAGGGGGTGGCAGCATATTGCTTGTGTAGTGTTGTTGACTTTACAGCAGCCCCTCATACAGGGCATGCATGTTGCAACAGTGAAGAGGAAGAACTCCCCTCTACCAGGAGCAAACTTCCAGCAGAAGCAGAACTGGGCTCAGTACCAGCAGACATCTGCCACGAACGACTGAAGCTGAGAGAAGACAGAGCAGAGACACAACAACAGGTCAACTGATCAGGAGAACTTTCTATGTTCATGGAAATGGAAAGGAGAGGGAGAACAGTTAGGTGATGGCAGCATCATGTCAGCCAATACCCTTTTCCAGGAAGCAACCACAGCTAATCAACACCAGACCAGGTGTGGCTTCTGTGGAGAGAAAAATCAGTGAGAAAACAAAAAGGTTAGTTTCTAACTAAACTGACTGTTATTAAGGAGGAAATTTATTAGGTTAGCTTAAATTTTGAAAAAAAGCATGGCTCTCTTTTCCTCCTGTTAGCCCGGATCGCAAGCGGATGCCGTCACGGCTGGAAAAAACAGACGGCGAGGCTCGATGACGTCACAGAGATACAGAGTTTAATTCAATAGAAAACACCGTATGAATTTAACAAGAAAACTTCAGAGTACAAAAATACATTCTTTACCTGAGACAAAAGAATTAAAAAGAACAAAGGATCTTTGGAGACAGCTGTTGCTTAAAAGCATAACAGGACAGTTGTCTGAATTTTATTGTTGCGCATTCCCTTTTTCTAGGGAAGGCGTTTCTCTTTGTTAATATATGCAAATAGGGCGTACCTCTGTTTTGACCAACCAAGAGCGACCTTGGAAAAAAACTTAGACCTTCCCCTGAGTTTTAATGACAAATATCAAGAGTCATTTTAGTTATTAAAGTTATAAGTTATTTTCACAAAACCTATCTTGCTCCTCTGCAGTCAGCTTCTCCAAAGATTTGACCCTTTGCTTTATCACAAACAATAATGAGATAGAAGTCTTTTTTAACCTGTAAAACATAACATTCAAATCATTCTCTTTTGATTCCGATATTGTCATAGTTAGTACATTTTCAAATACATTCGATTTACTAGATTAGTACTTGTAGCTTGGGTAATATACTTTAATCTAACACACTATTGCTATTAATATTAAGAGGTATATCAGAAATTAAACTAAGTGTTTTCCAAGATTCCTAAGTTGTGGTCAACTCCAGATGCAACTTTGAGCTCCTGGGAAACCCCCGACCTCTGACCTGCGAGCCGGGGAAGATATTCTTTATGGCCTCCTAATTTAAAACCTTTCAAGAGCATAGTGTTTTATGGTTGCTCTAAGTTACAACCTTGCCAGAAAAATGTTTATCTGTGAACTCCTGCTTGCATCTGCTTTTGTCCAAAGGAATGTTGGTCTACTTAAACATACATGGCATTAGCTTAACTATATTAAACCATCAAAAATAGCCATGATTCCTTAACAATTCCCCCTGTTGAGGTCTGAGAATTATATAAATCAGACCTCACAAACAAATCGATTATGCCTTCTAATAGAAGAACTAAAACTACGTAATATACTAAATGAAATACCAATTCCCCCTGGTCAAATAGAACCGCCCAGCTCCACAACCCCCCCATCAGCAGCTCCCCTAAAAAGCATCTGATAGGGCGGTGGCGGTGGTGGGCCGCTGCTCCCCTTCTCAATTGAAACTGCAATAAGCCTAATAATAAGGAGCGTATACACGGAACACAGCAGCATCCGCATGTGACTATTATGGCCACAAACGTAGCCACCGAAACCAACAATGACATAACAATCCCTTTCCATTTACCAAACATAGTAGAGAACCACCTGTCCAAGCCGCCATCAATACCTGAATGTTCATGCATAGTGTTACTCAAAATTCTCAAACCTTCCAACGCTCGAGTGACAGATCCATCAGGGGCCGTATTGTTCGGAATGAAAGTACAGCAGCTCTCTTGGAACATAAAACAGACTCCACCCTTTTCGGCCAACAGCATGTCCAGCGCCATCCGATTTTGAATTGTCATTAAAGAAGTAGGAGCTAACTGCTCCTTCAAACCCCCAACAGCATCCCTGGTTAGATTCGCTAGCCTCAAAAGATTATAATGGACATAATTTATCCTATCAACATTTTTATTCGGCGTGATAGGAAAAAGAGCTGATAACACTGGTATATTTTCAAAACCTGCTGCAATTTGATCCGCCAATTTATATTGATCCGGGACCCCTCTCGGCACGCCGATGGCATCTACATAAGTGGGAGAATTAGTAGTCAAATCAAATGCAGTATCAGAACGTGTATTACGCACCTGTCTCTTGTGCCTCTGAGTCTGTAAGGTGAGCACCTGCTCCGGTCCTACAGGATCAAGTCTTTCTCCCACAACCATAAGTGGCACAGCCAGGCGAGTCATGGCACATACTCCAACAGTCTTAGGAGGAATACGCACATATAATCTATCACCCCCACAAAAATAATAAAGTCCAGCTCTTGCCCAACTCCCGATTCCGGCCGCTGTCAAAGTAACATTACACCAATCACTAGAAATCTGTCCTAGATTGAAATCGGGCTTAAGATGAGTAAAATTAAAACACACATACAAACCGTTACCCTTAACCGGAAGAAAAGTTCCCGTCTGAGTATAGTTATTAATAGGTGGATATATTTTGGCAAGCGCATCACAATTTACGGGATCTGCCTCAGTTGTTAACCTCAGCATGCAATTAAAACCCCAACTATCTCCCAAGTGTAATGGGGCAGGCTCAGTAAACAAATGAGGTCGAGCTGTAGCACATGCAATGCAGTTCCCAATATTAGTTTCCTTAGCCGTTTGAACCATCCAATTCAGCCATAAGTTTTTTTCCCTATACCCAGTCGCTGTTTGAATGATGTCCAATGGTGAAACTGCTGTGTAGTCAATCTTAGCCGCATGCTGATCCGGAATTTCCATATCCCTGTCTTCCTCCCCCTCAGGTCTGACCATATTAATTTTAATAACCCCAAGTGGATCTTTATCGTCCACTGAAGCACCTAGAGTCAAATAAACAGCTGAATCTGCCGGATACTGTTTAAAGAAAACATCGTGCATCGAGGAAATGGTTAACACCAAAGGATTTTTACCCGTCGCTGGAGAATGTCTTACAGTCCCTCTTCTTATGGTAACCTTGTCATATTCAGTGACAGATTTATGAGCATACGGTGGACTCCAACTTGATCCCACCCATCCGAAGGCCGATTTCCAAGTGGGACACAAGTGTCGAATCCCAGTTACCTGAGTAATACAATGTCGCTGGAAGGTCAGATCACCACACAAATACACAGACGTCTTCTGCCAGGATTGAGGGGTCGACCAGCAGCGACGAATTACCTCACACAGATCAATTTGATAATTAGTTACAGTACCCAGAGTATAGTTCAACTCAATCCCACGATATTTAGTGAGGCACTTATCAACAGGAGGTCTCAAAGAACGCTCCACACGAACAGTCGCATTTCCGCAAGACACTCCGCACTCGACAAAACTCGGTCGGAGATTAAGTGTCTGTGAGGAAATGAGTCCACTCGTGGATCCTCCGCAAACCCACATTCCCAGCAAATCGAGTTCAAGAAACACACCTAGCAAAAACTTCCACTCCCAGTTCATGTATCTTAAGATGAACCCCATCCTGCAAACCTGTCAAATCTAATCCTGCGTTATTCAACAATTTTAATACTCACCTTTTAACCGCAAAGTTTCACCGGTAAAATTAAACATGAAAGGCACTTATCATTCTACAATTATGAAAAAATCATAAACTCAATTATCATAATGCAACTCAAAAACACAGTACACATAACAGCTCCAAATGTAAAAATGCAAAAATAAGACTAAAATATGTATATAACAATAGCTAAAAATTATTCTGGAAATTTTAAAAATATACTCGCCACCAATCAAAAACATGCAGACATAAAGAATTACACACCAGTTTTTTTTTTTTTTTTCAAAGTCTGTAAAAAAACAAAATATGAAGTCTTTTTTTTTTTTTTTTTCTTTTTCAAATGTTCTTCAAAAGTCTGTAAAAAACAAAATATGAAGTCTTCTTCAAAAATGATAAAAATTACGCGCAAAGACGAAAGTTCTTTTACAGTTCGCAAAAACGAAACTCGCAAGAAAAATGAGTTAATGTGGATCTTCTTGTAGCCTGATCCTCCTCGGTTGGAAACCTCAAGTTTCCACCTTCACAGCCGTTGCTCACTGAAAATTGGATTATTATGCCAATATAACAGTGAGTTTTTAAGGAGAGTATAAAATCTCCTTCTTCCTCAATGTAAGGACATCGGAACAGGATTATTATGCCCGTCCGAGCCTTTTGAACTTTGAATTTCAGGAACCTGAAGTGGTTGTGGCAGGAATTCCTGCTACACTCCCTCCTGGAAGCGCCTGGCGTTGCTCCTCGTCCGAAGATTGAAGTCGAAGCTCGTCTTGTACGTCTCGGAGCGCACGCTGTGGCTCCTCGGCTGCTGTGCACTGACTCCAATGAAACCAGGTGTCTCCTTTCCCTTGTAGACGAACAGCATGGGACGTCCTCTCCACTACTCGGTGTGGTCCGGTGAAGCGAGGTTCAGACCACTTCCGTTTGATGACCTTCAGACGCACCCAGTCGATTCCTGGAACTGGTCCTGAAGCTGGACGCTCCTGTGCCGTCTGGTATTTTGCAAATTCCGCAGCCAGACTCTGTAACTCAGTAAAGAAATCTTTATGAGATAAATGTGCAAGTTCACCTTTCCATCCAGGTACGCGACTCCCAGGTCCTGGAAAAATCCGCCCGGTCTGGAGCTCGAATGGAGAGAACCCTGTTGTTTGATTAATAGACATTCGAACAGACATCAAAGCAATAGGCAAGGCATCTACCCAATTTAATTTGGTATGTGCACATACTTTGGCCAATTTTTGTTTGATAGTTTGGTTCAACCTCTCAACCTTGCCTTGTGACTCAGGATGATATACTGTACCGAAAGAATGCTTCAATCCAAGCAGCTGCTCCACTCTCTGCAGATCTTGGTTCCTAAAATGAGTGCCGTTATCTGATCTCACCTTCTCTGGAAATCCATGGGTCGGAATGTAATGATTGATCAGACACTTTATGACAGTTTTGCTGTCCTCCTTTTTTGCTGGCCACGCCTCTGGCCAGCCCGAGTATGCATCCACGCACATTAATACATACCTGTATCCTCTGACGGGTGTTATCATGTCTGTGAAATCAATAATTATTTCCTTACCCGGTTGTGTAGTACAAGGGAAATGTCCCACTGGTGGCCTAATAGTTGGTTTTGCGTTGTGTTGTCCACAAATTTCACATGTTTTCACATATTCCTTGACCATGTCTCTCAAAAATGGATGCCACCAGTGCTCTAGATTTTTTAGCATCTGTGCAATACCCACATGTCCGAGTCCGTGAGCTTCCTGGAAAACCTGGAATCTCATATTTGGAGGAAGAATTACTTTACCATTTGGTCCCCGCCAGAGTCCTTCATTGCAGACGGCACCTCTTGCTCTCCAGACTGATCGTTCCTCAGGTGACACGGTTTTCTGGTGAGAAATAATTTTTTCAAAGTGATTTTGTTCGACCTGTTCAAGTTCAGTACTCACCATCACAAGAGATGTCAGGTATCCCGCTGCCCTCTTAGCGGCCTCGTCCGCGGCTGCGTTTCCTGCTGCAACTCTGGTCTTGCTCTGATCATGTCCCTTGCATTTAATCACAGCCACAGACTGAGGCAACAGTAATGCCTCCGCCAATTCTTTCATTTCAGTTTCATGTTTTATGGGCTTCTGTGTTGCAGTTAAAAATCCTGCTCTGAGCCACTGAGGAAGTTCCACATGTACAGCGCTAGCCACATAAGCTGAATCACTGTAAAGATTCACCCTCATTCCCTCAGCCAGTTTCAGTGCTTCGACCATTGCTTTTACTTCTGCCCTCTGTGCCGATTGGGCACCCTGCAGCTTTTCTGCCTTCAAAACACGAAACTCACTGCCCAAGTCTTCCACTATCGCATATGCTGCTCTCAAACCGTCTGTGTCATGTTTAAAACAGCAACCGTCTGTATAAAAGTTTTTCACATCTTGACCTTCTAGAGGAGAAGCTTGTAGGTCCGGTCTTATCTTTTCTTCCTTCAGTACTAATTCATCACAGTTGTGTGGCTGTCCATCTTGCATCCTGTCAGCCATATTCGCTCCGATATGCACAAAAGTTATATTAGGTGATTCCAGAATTTTGCTCAGTTTTTGTTGTCTCAATGTAGTTAATGTGAAATGTTGTGAATTCACATATGCCACCACGCTGTGTGATGTCATAACCTGTAATGGATGACCCATCACAATGTGTGCTGTCTTTTGAATCATTTTTCCCACACCTGCTGCATGTCTTGTACATGTCGGATGTCTTTTTTCCATCGGATCCAACATTGCGCTGACATATTGGAGGATTCTCCTGTCTCCCCCTTTTTTCTGAAACAGAACTGCATTAACCGTCAGTTCTGTAACAGAAACATCCAAATAAAAGGGCGAAACATAATCTGGGACAGCCAACTGGGCAGCAGCAGCCAATTGCTGTTTCAAAGAGATAAAAGCATCTTCCGCCTCCACAGTCCAAGTCAAAACCTGGTTGAGCTTACGAGTCCCATGCTCCCTGACTAATGCCCGTAAAGGGTCCGTCAAACCAGTATAGTTAGGAACATAGTTCCTACTATATCCAGTCAAACCAAGAAAGGACAGCATGTCTTTCACCGTGTGTGGTTTAGGGTGATCAAGAATAGCAGATTTGTGACTGGCAGACATCTGAGTGCCAGTCGCAGTGATAGACCGCCCCAAGAAAGAAACCTGCTTCCGTGCAATTTGCAATTTAGACCTGCTCACTTTAAAACCTCTGTCAGCAAGGTGTGACAGCAAACGTCGCGTGGCCTCAATGCAAGACTCCAACGACTGCGCTGCAAGCATGAGGTCATCCACATACTGAATCAGAGTCACACCGTCTGGTAACGAGCAGTCTGCCAACTGCTGTTTCAAAACCTGATTAAAAAGCCCTGGGGAGAGAGCAAAACCCTGAGGCAAACGTGTATATCTCAGCCGCTGACCCCCGTAGGTGAAAGAAAACACGTCCCGACATTCCTCAGCCAATGGGAGACAAAAGAAAGCGTTAGCAAGGTCCACACAGGAAAACCAAGTCTGAGAGGGATCAAGGTTAGTTAATGCAACATGAGGATTAGGGACTGGCACCGTAGGGGTCAATAAAACAGAATTAATCGCCCGGAGATCATGTGCCATGCGGTATTTACCCGTCCCTTTTTTCTCAACTGGTAAAATAGGAGTGTTCCAGGAAGAGGTGGAAGATTCTAACACACCAGCCTCCAGAAGACCCCCAATTGTTTCCGCCAGTCCCTCTTCTGCCGCCTGCTTATGAGGATACTGAGACCTCCAAATAGGAGGGCCTGGTCGCAAATCAAAGGTGACAGGTGTGACATCAACAAGCCCCACATCCGTAGGACCTGTTGCCCACAGACATTCAGGCAGAGAAGCCAACATAGCAGCTGCAGTTGGATGATCAGTCAACTCCCTGCCATGGTGCCTAGGAAGTTGAAGATGTTCCAAAACTACAGAATCTACAGCGGAACACTTTATTCTGTAGGTGTTTGTAGAAGGAGAGAAAAAGAGGTCTGTATTAACAGTTGCCTGCCAGTCTGAAACCGCCAGGGAGCGCTTTACCACGCCCCCTAGTTCCATGGCCTGATGGCCAGGATGGAGAGCCAAAGAAATATGTGGAACAGCTTCGTCTTGCATTTTATACCAAAACGACTGATCTTGAGTCAGATTAACAGCTGCAGCCACCCCCTCCGGTGCCACATAAATGTCCTGTGAAAATACAGTCCAGTCAACACCGGCTAAATGTGTCTCAAACTGCTCCTGGAACCATTCAGTCTGGTCTCGGTCATAAAACAAAGTAACATGGGGCAGATCAGGGGTCGGACCATACGGAGCAAGCGCTTGAATCCAGGGCTTCCAAAGCAGAAAACAAGATAGTATTCCAGCATGGTCAGTCTTTTCCGGCTGTATACGCCCCCAGTATATGTCAGCCAGTTGCTCCTCAGCTTGTTGCAGCAAAAACTGTCCATGGGTATAAACCGGAGAACAGGCGTGAGACGATCCATCAGGAAAAGTGACAAGTAATCCATCAGGCCCACACAAAATAGTTGCCCCCAGAACAATCAACAAGTGTCTCCCTATTAAATTAACGGGAGATGAGGGGGAGCATACAAAAGGATGTGTCACTTTCTGTCTGCCCACAGCCGTGTGCAGAGGCGTGGAGAGTGGCAGAGTCTGTTTCACCCCAGAAAAACCAACCACTGATATTGTCTGATCAGAAAGTTTATGTGAAGGCATGACAGCATTCATGGTGGAATATGTTGCCCCTGTATCCACCAAAAATGGTAATGTTTGTCCATCCACTGTCACATCAATCAGGGGATCTGCCAAAGCTCCCTGACATAGGTTCTTCACCGGGGTGTGTCAATATTGTCCAGCCTGAGAAACCTGTCCCGGGCGCTGCGGAAGCAATGCAGCATTCGGAGTTTGTTGTGATGTCAGGTCCGGCAACGCACCATCTGATATATAGTGAGGGCACTGTTGAACCCAGTGACCCTCCTCCCCACAATAGAAACACCTGTCTCTGCGTCCACCCCTTCCTCGCGCGACCGACACTGCAGGCCTACCCCGTCTGCCCCCACGCCACCCCGGAAGACCAGACCGAAAACGTGGAGCTGACACACCAGGACCAGTATGAAACACCGGAAGAGGAGCCCGTGCAACAGCTGCCAACATAGCTCTAACCTCCTGTCGTTCCTGGTTTGCAAGATTAATTTTCTGTTTAGCTTCTCCTATTTGAAGTTTCAATAATTGATTCTTAAGATCTTCCTGCTCTCTCTCCTTCTCTTTCTCCTTATCCTGAAAAATCTGCATATTATGCAACAAATGCAATTCCCACTTCGCATGGTCACAAGATCTCAACTCCGGGTTTGTCCCCATTGAAGCAGCGACAGAAGTAGGGACACCATTTAAAACAGCTTGACGAAAATGTTCCCTCATTAATGTAGCAACAGCTGGATGAACCCCAGACTGTCGCCTCCAGATATCTATGGCTTTATCTAAAAATACTTTTGGGTGTTCTTTGGAATCCCAGAAAAACTTTGGAATAAGTGACAGCGACAAAGGGGGAAATATATCCCTCAAGGCCGCACCCACAGGAGTCAGAACAGCTGTAAGAGGCGTCTCATCAGGGCAGTGCATAGTTCCCGCTGACAGCTCAACATCACGGCAATTTGTTGTCGTTGTTGAACGACTCAAAATTGCCCTGAAATCCCCCAATGCTAAGGTCAACCCCCCTGTCAGTGATTCTAATGCATGTAACCAAGGAGTAGCACCGTCCACCAAAGATGGTAATTTTTCAATAAGGGTCTGTAAATCTCCAAAAGAAAACGGCTTGTATCTGTGTCCTTGGTGGGAAACTATTAAAGGCATAGCATAATGGGAAGAACTGTCAGAACTTGCTGACAGAGCCTCAGAATGAACCGATCTATTTGAAAGGTCTGTGTCCCTATCATCCATACCCCCCTGTGATTTCCTGCCTAAACTTAAAAGTCGTTCCTGAAAAGCAACAGCATTAGAGGTGGCACCGCCTCTCCGTGGTGTGCTCATCTCACGAGGGGAGGGACTAACATCCCTTCTCTGCATGTCACACAGATTACGTCCGCTCCGAAGCTGCATCGGTGCGGAGGTAAACTTCACATCATCTTTCAAAACAGGAGGAGAAGACACTGAGTTTCCCCGAATGGGTGGGGGCTCCTCAACCAGACGGCCAACCAGTGACACATCTACATTCAACTGAACCTCCCCCTGCTCCCCCTCATCTGAGGGAGAGACTAAGGGAGGTGCAGGACTGCTGAACTGACGTGAAACCTGAGCCACACCTGAAGAAGTCGCCAAAGGATATCTAGAAAAACAAAATTTTTCACGTTGAACCCGATCCGCCATAGGAAGACTATCAGAAACAGAGCGAACACCAAGAGGGGACGCCGGGCATGGCGTCATTAAATCGGGATCCTCCCGCGCCAGTGGAGCAGAAGAACTCTGAGGAGGAACCCTCAGAAGACCCCATTCAGCTGTGCCCCTCCGAACATCCAACACTGGATACAGCCCCGTGCAAGAGGGATTAGTGTCATTATATGGAGGCGGGAGCGAAGCAACAGATGGATTAAACTTCTGTTTCGGCCGGTCAGAGGAAACCCCCGAAAGATCAACCGGGGCGTGTAATGAGTCCGAAGCCTTCGTAACCGAACCCTTTCCATAAAGGTGATCCGTCCCCTGCCAACCCACCAGAAGTCTAGCCCACAACTGTCTCTCCTGTTCCACGTTCTCCAACTTCTTAATTAGTTTCTTTCTGCGAAACAGAGTAGCCCCATCCTGTTCACCACGCACCGCATCCCTATCAGCTGAAGCCTGATTTAGACAGGCATTCAAAATTAAACCTAACGGCTTTTCAGCACTTAGGAGTTCATTGTTCATGCTGACCGCATTTTCCAACCTGTCTTTCAATTCATCCGCCGTCACATGAAGCGAATCCAGACCAAGTTGTTTGTCATAAATATTAATGAAGTCAGCAATCTGTTCCCGTAGTGTCGTCCACGGACCTAAACCATACGAATGAGCAGTGTCATCTCTCCGCAACACCGTTGCCATATTTATATTAGAATAAATACAGCAGGAACAACGCAAATCAGCACACACACAGCGCTTTTCAAACAACTTAACACTCCGCTCAAACACACAGCCAGCCCGAACTCGCGCACGCGCACACACACGGCCACACAGACACACAAGCAGAGCTCTGCACAGTCAAACGGCCTCGTGTCGCGGCAACAAGCACAGATCGCCACACACAGGGAAACACAAAGAAACACAGAGAAACACATAGACACAGAACACAGTTTTTGAGAAAAACAGGGGGGGAAATAAAATAGAAAATATAAACCCGGCGCCGGTTACAAAAATATAAGATGCATCATTTTACCCGGGTGCACTCAGTCCTTAATTCTACCACAGAAAAGGTGATTCAACCTGCTTTTAGTCCTTAATTCTACCACAGAAAAGGTGATTCAACCTGCTTTTAGTCCTTAATTCTACCACAGAAAAGGTGATTCAACCTGCTTTTAGTCCTTAATTCTACCACAGAAAAGGTGATTCAACCTGCTTTTAGTCCTTAATTCTACCACAGAAAAGGTGATTCAACCCAGACACAAACTTTCCCAATTTTTTCGAAGGGACAGAAATAAGCCTTCAGGAAAAATTCACTTAAAACCTAGCCTTATAACAGCGGTAACGTTAATCCGACTGCTTGGACCTACCATGGTCCTCTGTTCCTGTGTCTATTCAAATCTATTAACAACAAAGTCTTTTAGAAGTACCTTCATACATCTGCAGTTTTCCATCCCTGTAGTCACACACCAAAACAGTCAGCACCGATCGTCCACGTGTCGCAGACACGGAAACAAATCAAAGAGTCTTACCCGACTGTAGCGTTCGAGCCGAACCGGGCCAGCGCGTGACGGAGCCGCTCGCTCAGAATCCGCAACCGAACGAGCCCCCAAATTATTAAGGAGGAAATTTATTAGGTTAGCTTAAATTTTGAAAAAAAGCATGGCTCTCTTTTCCTCCTGTTAGCCCGGATCGCAAGCGGATGCCGTCACGGCTGGAAAAAACAGACGGCGAGGCTCGATGACGTCACAGAGATACAGAGTTTAATTCAATAGAAAACACCGTATGAATTTAACAAGAAAACTTCAGAGTACAAAAATACATTCTTTACCTGAGACAAAAGAATTAAAAAGAACAAAGGATCCTTTGGAGACAGCTGTTGCTTAAAAGCATAACAGGACAGTTGTCTGAATTTTATTGTTGCGCATTCCCTTTTTCTAGGGAAGGCGTTTCTCTTTGTTAATATATGCAAATAGGGCGTACCTCTGTTTTGACCAACCAAGAGCGACCTTGGAAAAAACTTAGACCTTCCCCTGAGTTTTAATGACAAATATCAAGAGTCATTTTAGTTATTAAAGTTATAAGTTATTTTCACAAAACCTATCTTGCTCCTCTGCAGTCAGCTTCTCCAAAGATTTGACCCTTTGCTTTATCACAAACAATAATGAGATAGAAGTCTTTTTTAACCTGTAAAACATAACATTCAAATCATTCTCTTTTGATTCCGATATTGTCATAGTTAGTACATTTTCAAATACATTCGATTTACTAGATTAGTACTTGTAGCTTGGGTAATATACTTTAATCTAACACACTATTGCTATTAATATTAAGAGGTATATCAGAAATTAAACTAAGTGTTTTCCAAGATTCCTAAGTTGTGGTCAACTCCAGATGCAACTTTGAGCTCCTGGGAAACCCCCGACCTCTGACCTGCGAGCCGGGGAAGATATTCTTTATGGCCTCCTAATTTAAAACCTTTCAAGAGCATAGTGTTTTATGGTTGCTCTAAGTTACAACCTTGCCAGAAAAATGTTTATCTGTGAACTCCTGCTTGCATCTGCTTTTGTCCAAAGGAATGTTGGTCTACTTAAACATACATGGCATTAGCTTAACTATATTAAACCATCAAAAATAGCCATGATTCCTTAACACTGTTTAGTTAGAAACACCAGAGCGCCACCTTCTGGCCTCTCTCCAGATCAGTTCAGTGCAGAGAATGGAACTGTTTCTGTCTTTGGTTTTTCCCCTCCGTGGGCTGCCACCTTATCGTGGTGGAGGGGTTTGAGTGTCCCAGTGATCCTAGGAGTCGTCGGAGGCTTCATGCCTCTATTTGGGTCGGGTTTGCAAGGGCAAACGGGTCCTAGGTGAGGGATCGGACCAAGAGCAGCCCAAAGATCGCTTAGAAATATAAACACAGAATGTTTCTATTTAGAGATGGAGAGTTCCCACTTATAACCAGAGCTATAGACAGAAGTCTTTAGAAGAGTTTCTGAGAGTCTAAGAGTTTCTCTCAGTGTTTTATCAGCCCGCCGTGTCACCATGCTTTATTTGTCCCCCAACGAGGCTTTTCCCCCCACCAGGCTATGGGTTGTTATTTTAAATAGGGATTTTTCTCCTCTAGTGACAGTAAAGACGGATTAAAGTAAAGGTTTATAGTTGAGACATTTAATTGACTGAGGAGTTGTGAACCAATTGTGCCGTCCCATCAGTTTCCTGGCTGGCTTGGCTTCACATGCTGTTATTTCTTAGTTTTGATACCTGATCCTGCACCTCCGACTTTCTGTAACTTGACATGTTTAACCCAAACATGCAGCAGACCGCTGATGGACGACCCCAGCAGCTCTTCCACCGGGCTCAGCAGGTTTTCTGAAGGAAACCCTGGAAGCTTTCCCAGGTGACTCTTCCTGATTCTTCTCCATTTTGACTTGAAACTTTCTTAGCAATCTTTTGTAAGGAATTCTGCATGTATTTTGCTGTTTATTTAGGTAATATTTAAAAGTGAGTTTTTGAAAAGTGATTGCAATCTTGAGTCATTAAAGGGTTTGACTTGGAACCTGCACCTATCCTATTGTCGCCTTCCCGTCCTCAATTTCCATTTCCATGATTTGTTTCTCTGTTTCTACCAAAAACTGGATGAATAAAGTCTTCAATCTGGTGTTTTGTAAACAAAATTGTCCTTTTTAAAAAAAGATTTAGTTGAGACCAGAAAATTCATAATTTCTTTTATTTTGTAGTTTCTGTTTATTTATTTAGGATATTTTAAATGTCTTCCAGTTCTAATGTTAAATGTTCATTAGAATTTAAAGTTTTAGAACGAAGAGGACTTCTTCTTTTCTGTCCTCCACTCAGCATCTTCTTTCTTTTCAGTTGGGTTTTTATTTTCCATCACAACAACATAATAAATGTTGATGAAAATAATTAATCTCTGTTTTTTTTGTTTCTCCTTTTTTATTTGTGTCTGAGCAGGGAGAGTTTCATCAGGTGTCCCACAGCAGCTTGATGGAATCAGACTCCGGTACCATCAGTAATGAGCTGAACGGGTCGGCAGTGTGTTGCTACGACTTGCTCATCTGAGGCGCCATTGGTGGGGGAGATTTGAGATCAAATAGCCTGAAAACGGCCTCACCTGTTGAATTTGAGTCACTACGTCACACTGAGCCGATGGACACTGGAAGAGAGGAGACACAGTGAGCTTCTCCTGCTGGGCAGATCTGAGACAAGAAGATGAGGATTTAACTATACTGTCCTGATGAGAAGCTGCTTTTAGACCTAGATGAACTCCATCCATCCATGTCTGGTTCCCTTCATTCTTCCGTCCTGGTTCCATCCATCCATCCATCCATCCAGATTCTTTACAGGGGTGTTCTCACAATCTGTTAAAATAAAACTGAATAAAACCAGAAAATCCTGGGGGGTTGTCTTTGAATGTGGAGATTCGACATGAAGATTCCTTTGAGATGACAGAAAAAGACACAATATTAAACATCGGGGACAATGTTATCTCCGATGTTTAAAGTTGTCCAGGATGTTTAACGTTGTCCCCAATTTTTCATTTTATCTTCAGTGCTTAACATTGTCCTTGATGTTTAAGGTTATATAAGGTTAAATTGTCATTATTGTTATGTTTACGGTTTATGTGTTACTTTATCTCAGTGTTAAACGCAAAACATGAAACTTTTCTGGAGATGAAATTTGACATCTGATAAACATTGGAATAATGTTAAACATCAAGCATAACGTTAAGCACGTTATTCTTGATTAAATAAAAATTCACGGACAACGTTAAACATCCTGGATATTAAATGCTAAACATCTGAGATAAAGTTAAACATCCCGGATGGCATTAAACAGCCACGATAATGCTGAATGTTAAACATCAGACCCCACCTCAAGCCATAAAGAAAAGCGAAAATAAAGCTGCTTTTGAAAGAAAGACACGAGGTCCTGTTGGCTGTTTGTTAAAAGCCATGTAAAACACAGCATTCATGTGGAACAAGGTGTTCTGATCAAATAAAACCAACATTGAAAACTTTGACCCACGTGTAAAATGTTATATGCTTAAAACTGCACATGAATCTGAACCATCCTCCCCCTGGTGAAACATCATGCTGGCGTTACATCTCCTTCCAGTCTAACTGATCTATTTTTGCAAAGAATGCGCCAAATTTCCTGGAGCAGAATGTAGGTGTTGATGGAGACTTATAGAAAAATAAACTGACCCCTGGCTGTGCATGCTATGTAATAAGAGAGGAGCCTATTGAATGCTTTGAAACTCTGCAAGTAGGTACAGATAGTTTGGTGGGATGTTGATTGGTGAGCTGGCAAGTTTTCAAATTAAAACAGAAGTGTTTTTAGAAATTTTGAGCCATTTGGACACACATTTTCTACTACAGACCCTATTCTTCAGTGAATAAAGGTAACATGAACAATGACATACATGTTCATAAAACGGTTGGTAATCATTACTCTCACAGTCGCTAAATACTATGTGCTAAAATAGATGAACCAGTAACTCAGTGACTTTGTCACCTGTTTGTCTCCTGTTTTTTTTTAGGTTTAATGATTACTTCTTTATTATTTTTATGTTAATATGATACTTGGCATCATCTTAGGCGAGAACAAGAACACACAAATGAAGGATTCTCTCTTTGTCCCTTCGAAAATGTAATGCCTAACTGCCAGCTCATCCTTCTTTTACTCGTTCACTTCACTTTGAGACACGCGCGTCCGTCCCTCACAAGGTGAGCGATCAAGATGTCCTGTCTGTTAATCATCTTTGTGAAACACATGTCCACAGTGTAATTCTACCTGCCTGAGGACTTTTTTATTTCTCCTTATATCTTGATATTGACCAAGACATCACACATTATTAAAGCTATCAAATGACAGGCTGGCAGATTCTGGCTTTCCTCAGTGGCCTAGCTGGGCTCTGCTCCACCATCGCCGCCACGCTGTCCAATGAGTGGAGGGCCACTAGCCGGGCATCCTCGGTCATTACAGCCACATGGGTGCTCCAGGGTCTGTGGAACAACTGTGCTGGGAATGCCATTGGAGCTCTACACTGCAGACCTCATCTTACCATCTTCAGCATTGAAGGTAAGAAATCACTGTATTCTGATTTCAGACTTCCAAAAAGTTAACTTTTTTTTTATTTAAGACAGCAAATGATGAAGTGATTGTGTTTTTCAGATGAAAGTTTGTGTTTTAAATGTGGTAAATGTGTAAAAAAAAAAAAAAAAAAAAAAGTTAAACCGTGAATGTTTTTAGAGTCGTGGTGGAAAGTAAGTAATAGGTTGGTTAATGATACACCAGTAAAAAATGAAGTTGAGAATATTATGATACTGCTTTCAGTTTGAAACATTTTAGTTTAAAAAAGTTTACATTGGGATTAAAAATCTGCATAAAATACAGTGGAAAGACGTACATCTGTGTAAATTACAAGTAATATTACGTAGAAGTCAGTGCAATGTAAACAAACGCATGAAAAGGTGCTCAGAACTCTGAAGTTACTGGAAATAAGGAGCACACGATTGATGCTCAAAATATTTATTTTTAGTTACATTAATCCAACACTGTTGTTTCATAAAGAAAATCACAAAATGTATGTAGCCACACTTATTTCACAATACATATTCAATTTGTCCTTACAGTAACACATTTCTTTCTTTTCTTTTTGTCACATAAAAACCTCAAACTTTAATGTTTCTTTGGGGGGTGGGGAAATACCAAAAACTGACAAGGGAAATTAATTATGTTCTAAATTTTTCTTTTTACAATTAGAAATCTGACCAGTGTGATGTATTTTTACTGTTATGAACCAGAAAAAAACTGCAGTTTTGGTCTCATCTGATCACCTTCTCCCACATGTTCCTTTGTCCCCTTTGTTGTTTGAGACAAAATTCAAATGGGACCTCCCCCCACAGCATCATGCTGCCTCCACCTCTTCACACTCTGAGGTCCCCACAGAAAGTATTGATACTGAAATTAAATTAGAAAGTGAGATTCTTGACTTAAATTTTTCACTGGCCTGTATTCTTTTTTTCCACTTCACAATTGCTTAGTGTTAAATGATATCAGAATACACTGAAGTTTACAGTCATGACATGACATAATTTGAAAAGGTTTGCCTTCGGAAGGCACTGTGATTCACTTAGTTTTCTCTGATAAGTTTCTTTTTTTCCATAATTTTTTTTCTCGACTACAATAGCCCAGGCCTAACAGGACAATCAAATTAAATTTGAGTGGCAGAAAGTCTTTAATATCTTTTCTATTATCTCGAAGCAACTTATCAGTTGCTAAAAGCAGTCCATTTTGAGGAGTTTTGATTTGTTTAGCTTTGAATGTGCATAAGATCCCTGTTCAATAGTTCTGGGATAATGAAATTATGTGAAACTTCTGCAAGTACCAGATTTATCTCCCCTATGGAGACCTTAACATGTCAGATAATGCTACATTTATGTTTGTTCACTTGTGATTATCAACAAATTGACAACAAATTGCTAATCTAAATCTAACATGGAGCTCCCACACAAGCTAAATCACTTAACTTCTAGCACATTACAAGATCACTTTCTTTTAATGAGCAAAAGCTCTGAATACTCATCCCTATATAAAGTAAAATATAAAATGGCTTTAAAAAAAAAAAGAAAGATAGTACAACTTTAATAAATGTAAAGTATTTTTATTTCAAAAGTAACTAATTTTGCCGCATGCACTGAGGAAGCTGAATCGACTGCAGTGTAACGGACAAGGCTTTACTTAGAGTATTCAGCCACAAGATTGAGCTCTGATTCACATCAATGAAGCAGGATAAATCTTTTGTTTGTCAGTAAACATCTTCAGTTATTTTATGTTTGGAACATTGCTGGTAATGTCAACATCTCCTTTCTTTGAACTGAGAGTATAATTCATCCATCTGAGAATAAAGTGAGAGACAATGTTAATAACTCAACTAAAACTTGCTATTTCAGGACCTAGAGGAAGCTGAAACACTTAAGTTGAGCATTAATCGTAGGTCCTTTTACAAGGTGAGAGAGAAGGTGACTTGTTCTCTCAAGGAAAATAGAAGATGACGGAATGTGGACAAAGTTCAATGTAAAGCAAGGAGAGATTTTCTCCTTAGTGCTTCTACTTTTAAACTTTTTCCATAAACACCCTGAACGCGTTCTGGACATGTGCCAACCTTGAATATCTAACTTCTTTACTAACAACTTCACAAACCATCTACGTTCTGTAATTTCAGTCCCTACCAGTGCAGATCTGAGTCACAGTGACTTTGTGAAAGGGCTGACCATTGGCCACCTGTTGATGTTTAGGTCCAAACTCCTCCCTTCAGAATATAACTGTCCACCACACATTAACTATCAATTGTTCACTATCCAACAAACTCAAGCAGAGCAAAGATATTTTTTTCCAAAAAGTTTTTTCAGCCATTAATTATTTTCTGCCCGTGCCACCTGAATTAACGTTCCAGGTGGTGTGAAGGAGTCGTCTTTGCAGCATGAGCGGCATGTATCAGGAGATTATGGCTTTTGTTTTAACTATATCGGGCTGGATACTGGAGTCTTCCACCGTGTCGATGGACTTCTGGAAGGTCTCCTCAGACGATGGATCTGTCATTACCACATCTACTTTCTGGGCCAATCTGTGGAAGCACTGTGTGACCGATTCGACAGGGATCTCCAGTTGCAGAGATTTTCCATCAATGTTGGCTCTGGATGGTCAGCTCTATTTTTAAAATGATCCATTATTCATTGCAATGGCTGCTTTACCTCATGCTTAACTGTTTTACTTGATTTATACAAAGCTCTAATGTGTATTTAACCTTCTTCCTATAGCTCTTTAAAAAACATTTTAAACATCAGCTTGCTCTCTCCTTCAGCATTGTTAGAAAATTCAAGTTCAAGTTTATAGACAAAAAGATGTCATGATGCCCAAGGCAAGTTTCCAACGAAACACTCATTTATTCCCAAATATGTCAATGTTTAGCTTTTCTTCTTGGAACTTGAAAACTTGTAAGATGATTTATAAGGTGCCTCAGGCAGTGTTGGCCAAGGATGGCCACTTTTAGGGCTTGACTTTAGAGGTAATCTTTGCCTCAGAAGCTGATTGGAGTGACAAATTTCATGCCAGCAAAGTTACCAAAAAGTGCCTGGCAGCAGTAATGGTCAATTGCTCTTCTTGCTTTATGTGTAAAAACTTCAGAAGGTCAGTAACTCGTTGACCTTGCTGTGTTTTAAGCCAAGATTGAAAACCATCAAATGAAGACAAAAGACTCTTTGGATTCCAGACAAGTTTGGTTTGCTTCTGTTTCACAGGTTACATTCAGGCTTGCAGGGGGTTGATGATTGCAGCCATCTGCTTGGGTTTGTTCGGTTCTGTGCTTGCCCTCATAGGAATGAAATGCACCAAAGTTGGAGGAAGTGACGAGAATAAAGCCAGGATCACCTGCTTTGCTGGTGTAGACTTTATTCTTTGTGGTAAGTGCACATGATCTGTCTGAGCAGCAAACATTTTCTCAAAACCATTTAATTGCTTGTTTCTTCTTCTTAGGCATCTGCTCACTTTCTGCCTGTTCTCTCTATGCACACCGGATAACAACTGAGTTTTTTGACCCAATGTTTATGTCTCAGAAGTGAGTTTTATACTGAAGGACATTTACGTGTTTTTCAACTGAGACGCTTGTGGGATATAACCTAAGAGTATTTTTATGTGTCTCCAGGTATGAGCTGGGAGCTGCTCTCTTCATCGGCTGGGCCGGTGGTATCCTCTGCATTCTGGGGGGCAGTGTCTTCTGCCTCTCAGTTGCAGATTCTTTTTCAAGAAGGTTAGTATCAGCAACGTGTTTGCATTATACATTAGAATATATTTTTAAAGCAACTTCTATGTGATTCATGTTTGTGAGCCCTAAAGGAGTTTGACTTGTAAAGATGAAGCTGTGCTGTTTCTCTTTGCAGCCACAGTCAGGCAAACTATATCTACAGAGGTGCTGCCTCACATTCGCACATCACCGCTTACACCAGAGGGCAGACGAAGCCTGTAAAGGAAGGGCATGCTGCAGATAACAGCAGCTCCTCCAGGGTGCAGCACTTTGATAAAAATGCATATGTGTAAGCGAGTTGAATCCAAATCTTTTAAACCTAAAGTCCTTGGTGGACTTTTAGGAGTTTTATCTTCAGCATATGAGAAGTGACAGCAGCAGCGGTGGGCTCAGTCCAATAGCAGCGGAGGTCACTGAAACAGATTTGTGGCTCACCTGCATTTCGGTTTTAAATTTTTGATTTTTTTTTTCTTCAAGGCAAAGTACTTAAAATGTTTTCAAACATGGTTTACTCAATCTTTTCTGGTTTTTATGGCCTTTTATATGTTCTGAATATAAAAACATGAAAAGCTTAGACCAAAAATGAGATTGTTTGATCAAATATGGTCATAATTCTCTGTGTATTTCTATAAAACTTTAGAATTTTTGTTACTTTTATTTGCATTTTGGTTTAGTTGCTTGTACCTGTAACAGTATCAAAGCCATAATGACAAATTTAGAAACTGTAACATTTGATACATTTGAACAGTCATTGTGCATTTTTATTTGTTTATATCAAAATAGCTAAAAAATATTGAGATCTGATTTTGTTCTAGTAGTTTTTCCTAAAGACATTTCAACCCCTCTTCATTGATTTTTTACAATCTCTGCAAATAGAAACATTAATACTACAGTCATTAAATCTTGGACTTGCGTGATGGAGCAGTTGTCAGCACAAGTGCCTTGAAATAAAAAAGGTCAAGGGCGTTTTTATTCTGCATCATGGGCTTTTCAACGTGGAGTTTGTATGTTTTTCCCATGCATGTGAGGATTCATCACGAGTATTGTGAGTTCCCTGTCCAGACCAAAAACATGGTAGGTTATGTAGCTACTTCAAATTTCCTGTATATAAGTAGGGATAGAAAATTACACAATGTATTTTAAGTTGACTCCATCACAGACAGTACAACACTTGGAAGTGGTGATTAGTGAGGTGGCAGTCTTTTTTTCCTTTCGTTAAACAATATAGCACCTTGATGATGTAGTAATGCTGGCTGTTTATTTGCCCTTCTAAAATTTTGTAACCCATCTAAGCAATAGTAAATATGGTTACTTTACAATTTACAAAATCTTTTTACAATTTTAATGTCTTAAATGCCTTGAGTGGAGAGAAACACATTGATGCTGGCATGTATTGCAAATAGCAGTCAGCGACACACAGTAATTGATTGGTAGACTTTTCATAAAACAGCTTAAGAAATCAGATTTTTAATAAGCACTGACTGAAAATTGTTGTCAAGTGTGGCATTGTCAAAGAGGATAAAAATAAAAAAAAAACACAAAACTGTTCTTCGTGTTTATGTATTCCTTTACCTCTACAATACAGCTAACCACTATAAGCCGTTAGAAAAATCTTCAACTTCCAACTCTAGTACATACTTTATTCCAACTGAAGTATGTACTAAGAAATTTGTTTTATGTACCAGAGGTGGCAGAAACAATAATCAACTTTGTTCCGGTCAGCGAATTTTAAATTGTACAAGGAGTTCACAACCTCTTTGAGGTTCTGCACCAATGGAAAAGTGGGAATGACACCAGTCTTGCTACTCTGGATTAGCCACACCTACATTACATTTCTGGCCTCACAATAGTTGTTAATACTCACATGAGGTTCTTTTCAGATGGTCTGTTAGGAGCAAGTTCCAACTAAATGTGTCGTAAACAATATTCTTAGCCAGCAGTTCTGTGAGAAAGGCTTTGCCGTTCTTCCTCAGTATGTGATCTCCCAATGGGAATGTTTATGCCTTTTTATTGATGTTTGACTTGTTTGTAAAAGACATTAATATGTACCACAACATGCATTGGTGCAGGAAATGATGCACTGCTGGGACCGCAACTTTCATGTTTGTGGTGGCAGAATATAGCAACACAAATGAGCAGAAATTAATTTTAAAAAGCTGAAACTAAATAGTTTTCAAAAGTATTTTTGGCCTGCAATAGCACAGCAGCACAACGAGCTGCTACAGGAAATTGGAAAAATTAAAACATTAAACTCCTGTGACCAATTACTTCAAAAGCAAGAGGAATGTTTATATTTTTTGTAGATTTTTTTTCTATGTCGGAACCAACAGGCATACAATTCAGGATCTGCAACCTAATGTCAATAACAGTTGTTTAGATAAAAGTTTTTAAGATGGATATATCTATGAAAAGTCTCTTTAATACTGATATAGATGTAGTAAAACATCTCTCTGTGTGCACAGCATCAAGGGCTCCTCCCTCAACTATAGTGGCTTGAGATGATGGGGAAACAAAACTAAAGACAGGCTTCAGAAGGTTTACTATAAACATCTTGCACAATGTCATACAGCCCTCTCCCACAAAAATAACACAAACACAGTGTCATCATCTCCATCCTCTATTATGACATATGGGACCTTTCCAACTCAAATGTAGACGTGTGAGCTCCAACCTTTTTTTATCTTCACGCTGCATTAGCAGATTTTGTTAATTCAGCAATGAAGAAGCGTTTGATACAGATATTTGGGTTCTTGATCTCTTCTTTGGGATGGCTGTTTATTCTGTGCACCATGGCAATGGACTACTGGAGGATCAGCCAGATCGGAGGAGAAGGTGGTTCCTTCATAATCAAGGTGGCCTGGTACTGGTCCAACCTGTGGAAGGACTGTTTGACCGACTCCACTGCCGTCACCAACTGTAGAGACTACGGGGTCCTCTGGAGTGTCTTGTGTAAGTTGTCTTCCTTCAAACAATAAAGTTTATTAATTGTAAAATTCACCGTGTTTTAACGATAAATGTTGAGACACCCTCAAAGTGATATAAAGTGTCACAATGTTTTGGACAACATACTGCATTTGTCTCAGCCCTTTTTGTAAGTAGTGTGAGCCAAAAACTTTCACTTTTGTCTACTTTATTGAATTTTTATAAATATCTGAATGAGCTTTTAGGCATTAACTCTTCAAAAATTCAATGGAGAATTATCATGTGTGCAAGAGGATTGTTTTATATTCTAAAGATATGCTTAACATAATTTCTTCACCATTAAACACAATTCCGAATTCCAATTGTACTGTTGTACATCCTCTAACTAACTAATTAACTCAAGCAGCCCAACAGTCATGTTTCTAGGGCTCTATGCGGACGATGGTAAACCAGAGTAAACGGTGAGAACTCAAACTGCAAACACCATGCAGACAGACACCAAGCCAGGATTTAATAAACCCATGACCTTCTCACAGCAAGACAAAAGTACAACCAATAATTTTTTTTTTTTTTTTTTTTTTTTTTTTTGTTGCTGACAGATTACGTCCAGGCAGTTCGGGGGTTGCTAATATGCGGCTTGACGATTGGATTCTTTGCAGTCGTGTGTTGCTTTATTGGGATGGAGTGCACTTATATCGGTGGACCGGAACCAACCAAAGACAAGCTGGTCTTTTCCGGAGCCGTTTTTCATTTTGTTGGTGGTGAGTACAAGAGTTCGTGTGTTTTTCTCTAAAAAAAAAAAAAAAATGGAAGAAATGTTTTGCCTTCATTTATTTGCCTTCATTTATTTCTTGGTTTTGTCGAAACCTTTCCACACAGGTGTGTCAAATCTTGTTGCCTACTGCTTATACATCAACAGAGTTGCCAGAACAGCTTTTGCTACCAATTTGCCAGCGGGACAATTACGGTATGGCTTTTTTTAGCTACAGGAAAATACTAATCAAAACTGTTTTTTACTATTAAAAATGTGAATTATGTTTTTCTTTTCTGTTTTTATTTTAGATATGATTTAGGACCACCCATATTTCTGGGTTTGGTGGGATGTTTTTTAATTTATTTTGGGGCTGTTCTGTATGCTGTGACGGTCATCAAAGTAATCTACCCTGATAGGTATGTCAACCGCTCATCTGTTCTTTCGCATGTAATAAGTTGACCAATAATTTTAGGTTTTGCTTTTTAGAAAAGTGATGGAGGTATATGGCAGACCAACATACATGCCCTCATCCTACAAAGGAAGAAGTTTGTACACAGGATACTACGAACCCTCGCGACTCTATGGGTCTTACACCTCAGGACGATCAAGCATCAAGATCTCAAGGCTGTCTCATGCTACACCAAAACTGTCAGAAAGAGATGCATTTGTGTAGTACCAAAGCTCTTTCAAGACTTGCAAAGTTCTGCAGCAGGGTTGTAAGAAAGTGTATAATGTCTAACTAAACTGAATGCAGTAATTTTGTAGTATTTTCTATCGTTACTATGTTTTTCGTCACTGCTTTTTGTCACTTAGCCAATTGGTGTTTAGGTGCTAATAAAGGCAAAGCCTGAGTTTTTGGATTTCACCATTTTTAAACAATTCATATGACACCAAGTAAGGGTTGTTGTGAAATTGATGTGAAAATGATCAAATATCTTTCAACTTGTAAGTCTGAGGTCGTGTCTTTTTAATTGGAGAAATGAGGTGCGCTCACTTTAGTCTCTCCCTCAAGCAAAGGTTCAAGTATCTCAGTGTTTTGCTCATGAAATGCCAATAGGTTAGAGAAGAAGATTCATGGACAGATTGGGTCCTGTTCTGCAGCAAAGTGGGTAATTTTCCAAGCTATCAGGGTGGAGTCAAAAAGTAAAACTTTCTATTTTTACCCAATCTCTGATCTTCAGCTTTGACAGTGAATTATGAGAGATAAATGGATGGATGGGAAAACTTCAAACTCCTGGGGAATTTGAAGAACCTGATCCACACGCTCAGGGACATTTCTGAGAAACCATGAACAAACACAGCATGCAGAAGCTTCTAAAATAACAGTACCTAATTTATGTAAATACACACAAAACTAAAATAAACAGGACACAAATCCCTTAGAGAAACTAATGCAAAAGATGTGAATCAGTGCAAAAAGGACAAGTGTAAGTATAAACTAAATAATTAACATGCTACTTTTTTCATCATAGTAAACATTTTTCTGAATAACAAAGATATCAAATCAGATATTGACCAATAAAATGTGTTGACCATTTTGCAAAACGAAAACAAGGAAAAGCACTTCTAGTGTTAAAAATCTGAAACCCATATTTAAACAAAAAAGGAAGGCATTTTGCTCTGTCTTGTCAGTTTTGAAACAAACAAGTGAGCATTAAGAATATTTTGTGCCCTTTTTATTTGAGTATCTTTTCAATTATGACATTTTCATATAAAGGTTGGACAGCTTTTCTGGAGAGAAATCGACTGTCCTTCATATGAAAAGCATCAACAATATGTTATTAGCTCATGTTCTGTGTTTTCCAAGTTGTGCTGTTTTTATCGTGTTTACTCTTAATATTGTGATTTCAAGCAGCCATTGTGAGTATCACTTTTTCTGGATAAGCTGTTTTTGTTAATATGATCAGTATAATAAAAACATTCTGTTGACTTTCAGTGAGCGGCAATTTGATTTGTTATTTCTCCAACATATTTAGTAAAACTGCATGGACATTACTATAGATAATCACTTGTTTGAGCATAACGAGTCTTCTCTCAGAGTGCCACATTTGACTTTAATAAACTCAGAGGGAAAAAGCTGACCAAAACCAAATCATGCTGGAACTTTCCTGGGTATAAACAAAACATAATAACTCAAGCAATCTTTACAAAACACAAAGTACACTTCAAGGCAAAACATGTGATCATGTACACAAACATGGCTGTGTGCGTGTGAGTGTGTTTTTCCATCTTAGAGCAGAGGTGAGCAGGGAGCTTTGAACAGGTCTGAAACTGAGGTGTTCCAGAATTTCAGAAGCTTGGATTGTCATTTTGCCTCTGAACCCGGGGGGGGGGGGGGGCCAACATGGGTTACAGGACTGTGGTGATGTACACAGAGATCGCCTGCTTTGTGGTCTGTGTAGCCGGGTGGATTTTGGTTTGTTCCACTCAGCCCATTGAGATCTGGACTTGGTCTGAGGTCAGCTCTATTGTCCTGACAACGGCGAACTACTTCTCCAACCTGTGGAAAGATTGCGTTTCTGACTCCACAGGAGTCTCTGACTGCAAGGGAATCCCATCAATGCTGGCACTGAACTGTAAGTACAGCATACAGTACCCTCTCAAAAGTACACCTTTTAAGCTTATTTAGGTTTCTTTCCCTATGACAAATTTCAGTGCATTACATTGTGTATTTCTGTAAAAATGATTCTGATAAAATGGTCCATAATTGTGAATGAAACACAAGGGACACCATGAATTCAGCCCTATAATAACACCTCCTTTCTCTACAAATACAGCTGCAAGTTTTTCTAGTCTATGTGTCCACTAGTTTTATAGATGGAGACAAAATGCTTTTGCTAATTCTTCCTCAAAAAATATCTCCAGCTGAGTTATTTGGACAATTTTCCAGTCTTGCCACACATTCCCAATTAGATTTCGTAAGCCAGTGTTTTTCAATCATGGTCCCAAGGATCCACTGTCCTCCATTTTTCTGCTTCTACGGATCTGACTTAAAAGAATTGGTGATTGAAAAGAGTTTCTGCAGGGCTTGATGGGATGAGGAGAAGGATAAACAATTATTTGAATCAGGTGTGGTTAGATGTTTTAGAAACATCTAAAGCATGAAGGACTGAGGGCGCTGATCAACAGGTTTGAGAGACTGTTCCACGTTCAGGACCATTATCCTGCTCAAAATTTACGCTTCACTTCAATGTTAATTTGCTTTCATTTGAGACTGAAAGCAAAAGTGTCTAACATGTTTTTCTGAAGGAATATTCTGGATTTGGCTCCACCCATCTTTCCATCATTGACCAATTTCCATTGTCCGCACTGAAGAAAAGCATTCCCATAACATGATTAGAGCGTTTGGCTTATTATGGGCTACAAACTATTGACCTATTAGATACATCTCTGATTAATGCTGTCCTTCTCTTAGCGCTCAGGTTAGACAGCTGGCCAGTTGCTTGATAGGTTTGCAGTTGTGTCAATGGCAGATTTAATAGTGTTTTTGTGAAATGTTCGATTCTTCTTAAAATCTCTTCACAACTTTCTCCCTGATAGCGCTGATGTGTTTCTGCTTCTGTTTGTTCTCTAATGTTCACTAACAAATCTCTGAAGTCTTCAAAAACAAACAGATGCAGTTATACTGAAATCATCTGTGAGTGAATCATCTGGTAAATCACACACATGTGGATCATTTCTCAAGGTTGATTATTAACCTAGATTTTTTTAGGGGCATCAAAGCAAAGGGATAAATAGAAATGCAAGTATCACTTTTCCAGAAAACCATGTATCTTTTTATTCTTACACTTTTTCTATTATGAACAACTTTGTGTTGGTGTAGTACACAAAAGCATAATAAAATACATTGAGATTTGTGGTTCAGCGGGTATGAGTACTTTTTCAATACCCTGTTTGGTTAAACACTAAACATATTCAAACTGTTTTGCTTTTCAACAGGGGACATTCATATGTGCCGGGCTCTCATCATCATCTCTATTATTTTGGCTTTCTTTGGATCCATCCTGGTCTTAGTGGGAATGAAGTGCACTAAGATTGGGGGCTCAGAGATTACCAACGCAAAAGTAACCTTTGCTGGAGGGATGAACTACCTTATAGGAGGTAAAACCCAGAACGATCTCAAGGGGATAAACAAAATGTTGCAGCATTTAAAGTAATGTCTCTGTATCATTTCAGGACTGTGTGCAATGGTGGCGTTCTCATATTATGGAAACAAAATCAGATCAGAGTTTGATAACCCAAACTATATGGAACAGAAGTATGTGCAGCCCATTAAATAGTTAACGTTTGTCTGCAAATACAAATCAACAGCTCAGTAGCGTTTTTCTCTTTTACCAGGTTTGAGATAGGTGTTGCAGTCTACATTGGCTGGGGTGGCTCCACCTTACTTCTCACTGGAGGCCTTATCTACAGTATCTTAGCAGGGAGAGAAGCCTTCGAATCGAGGTCAAATACTGATATTAAAAAGCTTTAAAAAAAAGAAGGAAAAAAAAAACATTTGCCCGTTTCATTGTTCTCTAAAATACAACCTTATATCTGCTGGATATGATCTTCACAGGCCAAAGAAGGACCCCACCACAGAGTACCCTGCTTACACGTTCGTTCCATCGAGAAAGAGCTACGCATCATCGGCTCGCACAGAGATCACAGGAACTAGGAAGTCAAGGAGTTCCAGCAGAAGCAGAAACAGCAGCATCTCTGTCATCTCAAGCACAACAAGGAAGACGGGCAGCAACGCTTATGTTTGAATTTTGCCTACAGTTTCATGGAAAAGTACAGTCCTGGCAGATTTGATCTGTTTTTTGCTTTTTTTGGTCAGATAAACATGTTTCAGATCATCCAACACATACTTTCTCTCATCACTGTATAAATAATAATAAATCATAAAATGACTACAATTTAAACAAGTTAGATTCAATCAGTCAATTATACTAATTTTGAAGCAAATTTGTTTGTTTTGCTTAGGCTATTTGTTAACATTACTGATTGATTACATTTGCTGAAGTAATAAAACAGTTTTTGTCTTTTTTCATGTCAAAACTTTTAAACTTTGCAAAATGTACTTGGCTCTAATTTATGACCTACATTTTAGCCCCTTTAAAGACGGCTTAAAGAAAAAAAGTCAAAATAATTAAATATCGGAAGTAGAGCTAGAGTATGACACAACTATAAACCAAAGTTGTGTCTATCTACCTAAATTCTGAGGAAAGGAGGCGTTATGGGCGATTAAATTACTAACTACGCACTAATTAGATTTTTGAGGAGCTACAGAGATCCACAATTTAGGTGAAAGTTTGTCGACAGGAGAGATACGAGGGCCCTCAGTTTTGGGAAGAAAACAGCAAAACAAGTTTGTTTACAGTTTGCTACAAGTCTGTCATGTAGGGATAAAGCAAAGAAGGTCCTCTTGTCAAATAAAACCAAAACTTAACTTTTTACTCTAAATGCATAACTAACACTGTGGTCAAGCCATTCTCATGGTGAAGCATGATGGTTTACAGATTCATGCTGTTGGGATGATTTACTTTGTAAGCATGTCAGAGCTGATGTGGATGAGAAGATGGGTGTTGCTAAATACAGGATAATCCTGGAAGAAAACCTGAGAGATCCAAAAGAGGTGAAACTGGCATGGGATGGCTCTTTGTTTTCCATCACCCTCCACATGCAAAATAAGCAGCTAAAAGAGTAAATTATAATTTTCAACATGGGAGGTGTTGAGGATGTCATGTTGCATCACTATATTTCTGTCATTTATCTCTAATAGGGAGATGGACGTACTTACTATGTGTGAACATTATGTATGGCTCTGATTTCATCTGCACCGGTCAATATGAGCCAACATTCATATATCCATGTTAGACTCCACAGATGAGCCTCAAGGAGTGCATCTGCATGGGCAATTATAACATAGCAGCCACAAATATAAGCTGTGTGTTGTTTTTTTCCACTGCAGTCTTGTCTTATCCCAATTCCCACTGATAGTTGTTTCCATGCCTGTCATGTTAAGAGTTTGAAAGGTTGCTTTTTTTCACATTTCATGTCCGCAGAGTACTTTGTTCAGACAATAATACTTTAAGACCAGTAATGAGATGGTTATATTAAAATTGTTAGTCAATTTTTGCTAAACTATCTAAATCGCAGGGGAACACTCCCAAGCACGCACAGTCCGTTTTGTGCTGCCGTGGCTGCTTTCCGTTGAGCCAAGCGTTATGGGCGGGGCTTAAAACGCCACCCAGCCAATCAGTGGTCCCCACGACCGGACAGCGGAGTGTGCTGCTGTGGAGAACAAGGGAGCTATGCACAACAGTGGGAAGCAACACATGGGACTACAGAGAGCTAAGCCAAACATCTGGTAAATCATCTCCTGACAGCTTGGGATATACCGAGAGAAGACCAAATTCAACCATGGTTTCCATCGAGCATGTAGCCCACAAGATACTGACTTACATCCCATATGTTCTTGTTTTGATTGACATGCGATACGAGGGTAAGAGTTGCTAGTTAGCTTTATTTAAATATCCATGGTTACTGTTTTTGTAACAGTGACATTTACTGAAACCGTTATCCATGGGTCAAACTGACCTGTGACTGGAGTTCTGGCGTTGTTAGTTTGCTAGGTGGCTAGCTGTTTTGGCTCACCTTAAGCTAGCTAATTATAGTGGTTTAGCTCGCGTTTGTTTGCAAGTTTCTCTCTGTGTTTGACTCTGAAAAATAATAAAATCTAACAATATTGACTACTAAACAAGTGAGCTGCCTTTTACCGTGGAAAAAAAAATTGACAAAAAGCTTCACAGCTGGTCGGTTATAAAGTTTGAGAGCGTTAGAAATTTTGTTTTTTAAATAAAAACTTTATTGTTCCAATTTTCTATAGCAGTAATTTGCATTTTTGTACAGGGTGACCAGGAGACATTCTATTAATTTAAAATGCAATAAAATAAATAACTTTTGTCATTAACATAAATGTAAATCGTGCAATTAGCAATTTAGTCTTAATCGATTTTGCTAAACAAATTTGACAAATTGATCAAAATAAAGTTGCTAACTATAATTCACATTAGCTAATCATTTACTCTGCTACGACATTGTTATTTTTGCTACATTTCCTGCATGGTAGTTAAAGAGCAAAGTGACAGATTGCATAAGGCTGCTTCATTATTTTATACCTGCAAACTCACACCTGGTCTAACTCTGCCTGCAGCAGGCTCTGCTGTAACAGCTGTAAGCAGCTGTTATGTTTAAAGGGATGGAAGAGGCAAATATAATCTGTTATGGGTTCCCTTAGAGACAGATGTATGTGTCTACAATTAATAGGTGAAATGCATTTTTGAGGATTAATTTTGTAATTGAACAACTACAATTCTCAGTAAATCCAAAACTTTAACAAACCAGACTGGGATATTTCAGGAAGTAAAAAATAAAAGTAAAGCAAATAATCCTTGCACTCAAGCAGCAAACTTTGTGAAAAGCAATGTTTTTGTGTTTCTTAAAACTTGTGGGTCTGACTGTGTTTGTGTGTGCATACATTGTTGTATCTCTTTGTGTGTTTCCAGGAGTGAAATGCGGGAAGGATGGAAGTGTCGACAATCACATGGAAATGGGAAAGAAACTTCTTGCTGCTGGACAGCTGGCTGATGCCCTCTCACATTTTCATGCTGCTGTGGGTGAGTAATGGAAATAAAAAAGCATGCTACTTTTACTCAATAAAACGCATTTTATTAAAGGTGTGTGGTTGCATTTCCTGCCATTTTCCCAGATGGAGACCCCAAGAATTATATTGCGTACTACAGGAGGGCTACAGTGTTTCTTGCAATGGGAAAATCAAAGTCTGCACTGCCAGACCTAAGCAGAGTCATTGAACTCAAACCAGACTTCACATCTGTGAGTTTTTATCTCAGAAACCTGAAATAATTTATTACTCTTATGCTTTGTCATATTGCACTGTCAGCAGGTTTAGTTATATATATATATTTTTTTTTTTTTTTGCAGTAGTTCAAAAGCTAACATCTCCATTTCTCTTTAAAGGCACGCCTTCAGAGAGGAAACCTCCTTCTGAAGCAAGGAAAGCTGGACGAAGCAGAAAGTGACTTCAAGAAGGTGGTAAGTATAGTTATATGTTTAAACTAAACAAAAGCAAGACTTATCCAGGAGGGGTCAGTGTTGATCTGTTAACCTGATCTCCCTCATTCCAGCTATGGAGGCATGCAAGTATGGTTAAAAAAGAAAAGAAAAAAAGATTGCATTTCCTTTGCAAAAGAGAACATTTGTTGATCAATATACTGAGCAGAGTTGCCTTGTAATGTTTGCTTGATTGGATCAACATTATTGGTTCTACAATCAGGTTCAGCAGAACGAAGAGTTTAGTTAAGCTTTGGTTTTTTATGAGTGTCTCAGTAGAAGGTTGCCCGGAAAAGCAAATTGGGGAAAAAATAAAAAATTTGAATAGCTTTTGGACTGTTTATTATGCGTTGTCCTTCAATCATTTTTTTTCTCATCACCTTGGATACGATGCTGTCCTTCTGTGCCATGTTTTGAGATACAAACTACTCAAATCCCATTTGAGTGTTGAAAGGCTTTCAGGTTCATCCAAACATCATTTGTAGTAAGATTATAAACGTAATCATGAGGAAGGACCATATTCATTAAAACAAAAATGTTTGCTTGACACAACGCTTCTGGTGCTGATGTTGTTACTTCAGCAATCTGAAGTAACAACATCAGACTCATAGTCAGATAGACTCATAGTCTTCACTTTTATTTTAAAGTGAAGACTATGAGTCTATCTTTTTCAAAATTAGTGATTTTACTTAAAGAATCACAAAAAAACTGTGGTTCAGTCAGTGTAAAAACAGAAACTCCTTGTTTGAATTTGCTTCCACGTTTCCTCCTTACTGACAGATGAGCTGCGGTCCCTCTGGAGAGTCTATTTAAGGTGGTGAAACCTTTTACTGTAATAACATCAAGTAACCTGGCCAGAGGTGGACACTGTCCTGCTGTTTCAGCAGTCTGCAGCTATAGTCCAACCTAATGCATCACATTTATGTTCCACTCAAAGCTGAGTTTGCAGGACTCCCTTGAAAGGGTGGTTGGGTCTTCCTATGCAGCATCTCAGTCATTAGCAGATATTGCTCTGGTAAATATGAGAATCTTTACAGCTAATGGGTTTAAAGAGCAATGTTTGGAGCGGAGGCAGCCGATGGCAGGGAAATCGTAGGTGACTTTGGAAATCAGCTTTCGTTAGGATTTTTGGAGGGTTTCTTTGGGCCCTGTTGTGCCTGCAACATTTCAAATTCAGATCTGCCTCGTTCTGGTGGTAATTTAAACAGAACTAACGGATGCAGTGCCTCTCCTTAAAATGTTCCAGCTCAACTCCAACCCTTCGAACAAAGAAGAGAAGGAAGCTACGAGCCAGCTGGCGAAGTCCGATGAACTCCAGCGGCTTGTGGCCGAGGCGCACCGCAGCTACGGCAGCAAAGACTACATGACAGCTGCTGCCCAGCTTGAGGCGATAATTGAAGTAAGAAGCATCGCCTCTGTCATTACTGCAGAGTGTTCACCGTGTTTGTGAAGTCACCTCCAAATGTTTGCATCTGCCCGTTCCCCAGACCTGCGTTTGGGATGTGACCTCTCGTGAGATGAGAGCAGAGTGCTTCATTCAGATGGGAGAGATGGGGAAGGCCATCAGCGACCTCAAAGCTTTGTCCAAGCTGAAGAACGACAACACCCAGGCTTTCTACAAGCTCAGCACCATCTACTATAACCTCGGAGACCACGAGATGTCACTCAAGTAAGGAGGGCCTTTGTGAGTTTTGTTTTGCCACATATACACTCTTTCTGAAATGATTTTTAGAAGTATTTGCTGATATTCATTAGTAAACCTGCAGTTCTTTGCAAAAGCCTTCATATTGATTGAACTGTGTTAATATCACAACCATGAATTTCAGTTGCAAACTGATTGACTTTACCTACACAGTAGGTTACTTCAGAAGGCAATTTAAGGGTATCTGAGTAAAGAAGGCAAATTTTTATTTATAAGAGTTTAAAAGCCATTTACATTCCTAAAAGATGATTTGAAGTTTGTGGTTTTAATGTGACAGAATATGAAGAACTTTATGGCGCATAAATACTTCTGCAAGACACTATAACTCTGCTTGAATGTGCCACTCTCTCTTGGTTATTAGAGCCAGAAAATCAGTCATTTCAAGCACTCGGTGCAGTGTAAATGTAGCAAGAAACCAGTGAAATATTTCTGTAATAAAAAAAGAAAGCGTAAAGTCTGCTCATCTCCTGTGACCTGCAGTGAGGTGCGCGAGTGCCTGAAGCTGGACCCGGATCACAAGCAGTGTTTCAGCCATTACAAACAGGTCAAGAAGCTCAACAAACAGATCCAGTCTGCAGAGGAGCTCATCCGAGAGCAGAGGTTTGTGTTTCGGACCGACTCTTTATGAAATGTGTGCTGGCTTGAAATGGTTACAGTGAAATGCTTCAAGGGGCCCGAATGTGTTTTAATATCTTTTATGTATTTCAGTAAGAATGAAATATCCCTTCTGAATACCAGAGGTTACATCAGCTATAGCCTCTTTTTGAATCCTGAAGCACTCCCACTTTCTGGTTTCATACACATGCCTGCAAATCCTGTCTTAACGTGAATGGCTGTCACATCAAATTTGACTTGCTTAATGTACAATATTCATAAGAATACATGTGGAGAATGATGATGCTGCTGCATGCCATGCAGCGTTCTGCTAGCTGACATGTCCTCCTGATCTTGAAGGTTTGAGGAGGCAGTGAGTAAATATGAAGCCGTTATGAAGACTGAGCCCAATGTTCCCCAGTTCTCTGCTCTGGCCAAGGAGAGAATCTGCCACGCACTTTCACAGGTCGGAGCCCTCACTGCTGCCCCAAAACTAACTCTGTTTTTTTTTTCTTTTACAGGAATACTAACTGAACCATTCTGCTTGGGTTTGTGTTCTGAGCAGGCTCAGCAGGGGGCCAGGGCGGTCTCAGCGTGTAGCGAAGTCCTGCAGTCGGATCCTGAGAACGTGAGCGTGCTGAAGGACAGAGCCGAGGCCTACGTTCAAGACGAACAGTATGAAGAAGGTAAGCCTGTTGGCTCGACCTCTCTGTACGTTTTTACATTTCAACTGTGTCTGAGACTTTTTTATTTTTCTCGAGTGTATACGTCTCTTCTCAGATATCTGATTATAACAAAGAAAACAACTAAAACACTTAAATCTTCTACCTTTTAACATAAAAATATAAAGTGTATGGCAAAGTTTTCATACTCACTTTTTGTCTTGTTACAACCACAAACTTGAGTGTATTTCATTAAGTGATAGAGCAACACAGAATGGTGCATAATTCCCAAGCGGAAGGAAAGTCAGAAAATGTGGTGCCAACTGAACTCCTGGAGTTGCCTGTTTAGTATATAAACTCTGTAATTTATGTCTGTATAACTACAGAAATAAACCCTAGAAGGGTTATTAGAGAACATTACTGTGTTGGGGGGGAAATGTCCCACAACACACCACCGAGTTTCTAATCTAAGTTAAAGATTAGAAACACGGTGGTGGCAGCATTATACTTTTGATAAAATACAAAATAATTGAGACTGGGCCAGAGGTTCAAACATAAAGCCAGAGCTACAATGGAGTGGCTTGGAGAGAATATTCTTTTATTACAATCAGGGGTATAAATAATTTGCTATAAGCTAATTATTAAGCTTGCTTTTTAAAATCTTTTTGTATCAGAATAATAGGATTCCTTAGCTCTAAGTAACCTTGTTGATTTGACAAAAGGAAACTTTTTTTTTGTCATGAAAGCATACATTTTAAGTAGCAGATGCAATCTTTATACGGCTTACTATTTGACTCTGAATTCATTTGTATGGCTTTAATATGATGTTAAAACTAAGATAAAGCTTTTGAAAAAAATTTTTTTTTTTTAATTGGATGTCTTTACTCTTCTACAAAAGGCTCCACTGATGGTAACAACTGTAATGACACAGTCTTACCACAAGGAGTCCCTGCTGCATCACAGCATAAAAACAGTTGACAGTCTGACTTTAGTGTTTCAAAATCGGGTTCTCATCCAGAGATCTGCACAGAATCGTAGCTTTTCCTAGGACTACGTGTCTCTGTGCCACTGCTCCTCCAGACTCTTGATACCTCGATTTTCAAGTGAAATGTAAACTTTACTTTTAACTAAAATGACAACTCTGGACAACTGAGGAACAGCAAAGTACTTTTTTAACCCAGGTCAGACATTCCTGGTGATATCTCTATTTTGGGAGTGGCTTAACACGATGAATGTATGTTGTAGCCAATATACTGGGTGTATCTCATTGAGTTTACTCTTGAAGTTCTGACCCCTCCTGAAGGTCATACATTAAGTCTTTCCCAACTTCCTAAATGGACTTTGCTTGTGTACTATTTTCTTCCACTCAACTTTCTATTTGTGCACACAAATGCAGCACTCTGTAAAGGAGCTGCTTCCTTGGCATGGATTCACTCTCCTTGTGTGTGCTGGTGACCATCTGCTGGACAGCTGTCAACAGCAGTGGTGTCCAAAGTCTGTCCTCAAGGGCCGGGATCCTGCCTGCTTTAATTCTCTTCCTTGTTCAACTCACCTGGATAAAATGATAACTCGTTAGCAGACCTCTGCAGAACAGCATCTGCTTTTCCACTGGCCATATTATTATGCAATATGACACTTTTGAAATAAATGCACTTCATGGAAACATGGCAATTTCGAAAGAAAAAACCCCGAAAAAAAACTCTAGATTTTTGTGAAACGTTTTGGCACTAGGATGAGGTGGTTTTTCAGTTGTATCAAAATTGGCTTGTTTTGCAAAACTATAATGGAAACACTTTTTTGCACCAGTGGCATGATGTTGCCACTGGTGCAGACCACGAAGAAGACGACAGCAAGCAGTTGGGGGAGCTTATTTAATGGAAACGGCACAATTGCGTAATTGGTTTTATATATATATATATATATATATATATATATATATATATATATATATATATAAGTTTTCCACATATTTGTAGTGAAAACGCAGCTAAAGAATATTGCATAGGTAGTAACAGGACTAAAACCCTTGAGGACTGACTTTGGACACCACTGGTCAGCAGTGCCTTGAGGTCAGTGGTTTGAGACCACTGCCCTAAATGTAAAATAATTTTTTTTACAGAACTGCGTTTTGTTATTAGCTACTATAATCAGTCAACAAAAATTAATGTTTTAACTTTCTTAATTTAACTACTAAAACTTTTAAATGATTTTTTTAATGTAATGACGTGCAGCTGTGAATTAACACGCTTCAAAAACACTTTACCAATTCAGAGCTCCGCTTTATTCTTTGCTAACAATTTTTAAAACAGAAAGAAGACACATTAGAAATTCATGTGTTTCAAGCCCACTTGAGGATGTTGAGTCATGTCGGATTTCACTTTTAGGTTTTACTGAGCCAACATCTCATAGGTGCTAGTTGTAAAGGTCAGTATGCACATAAATGGAGTAATGACTGCAACAAAACAAAGACATTAATTTAAGCTTCCTGCTCCTTTATTTTAGTTCCTTCCAGGTCAAAACAAACCCTCAGACTTTTTGTAATTAAAAAAAACATCTTGTAAATCTCTCCAATAAACCCCATCATTCTGTAAAGTCAGCCAAGAAGTAATAAAATTCATCTTCGAGATCCCCATCACATCTGCAGAAAAAACCCTCGCTGAGATTAACCTGTGCTGTCATTAACGTGACTCGAACACATCAGCCGTTAAGAGACGGCGGACCGCATGTGGGGCTTTAATGTGTCAGAACACATGGGCGTTTAATTCACCTGGGTTCGCCTCGCAGGGTAAACACGGCTCAAAGCATCCGAACCTGTGCTCTCAAACAGCCTGAAGCCGTCTCTGCTTCCTGCTGAATGAGTTTACATCAGGAGTGAAGAAGCTGCAGATGGAATCTATTAAATTAATGTGACATCGATAAAGCAAGAGCATGTAGGCCAACATTTATGAAGCGATGGGAGCTACTAAAGGCAAATAATGGCAGATATTTGGGTAGTTTTCAGCACTTTCTCAATGTGGAAACTTGCGTAATTTATTTAAAGCAGCTTGACATTTTAAGGTGTAGAAATCCATCTGCTGATCCCTCAGAGGAGATTTACTGTTTTCTTCACAAGTTTAAAGACCATTTCTTCCTTCACTCTCATTTCTTATAAAGTTGAATAACTTGTCAACTTTCCTGACATTTGCTTAGCGTATCTGTGTTATTTTGATCCCCAGTGCACTTTATTCAAATAAGGCAGAACAATATTTCTTTGTATGTTTTTTTTTTTTTTACTTTCTGTTTTTCCAAAAAGCACCCCTCTGAATTCATCAGTTCTGTTTTTCTTTCAGGCACAAGCACTTTCGACTGCTTTTAGACCTCTGCATGCAATCTACAGTAAAAAGCCATTTTAATTAATCATTTCTCAGTCAGTAGATGCATTTAAATCAGCGCAGACCACGGCTCTTTGTGTCAGCCAGACAATAATGTAATATCCTGGAGGAGCCTTTTTCCATGCGTACAGGCTGTTAACATGCATCGCTGTGATTGCCTCCGCTGTTATTTTTTTAAAAAACTTTTCTTGGAGTGATGTGGCTGGCTGAAATTGAATTCATGTATTCTGCATGCTGCGCTGCTGTTCCTAAAGCAACTCTTTTAGCCTCCTGTTGTTCAGTCACAGAGAAACGCAGGCTTGAAGCATTCGATTTTCTTTAAGTTTGCCACAAATTCTTAATTTCAGTAAGCTAGCTAAATTAATTTTAAAAAAGAATTCTGTCTCTGAAAGGACTTTATGTTTAGACGTTGTTGTGGGGTACGTTTATTTTTTTGCAAAGCTTCTTTATGATTATGATGTAGGAGGAAAGTCATGTGGCTCAAGCTCAGTGGATGGAGAATGTTTTTAACATCTTGCCAAGGAATTAAATTAATTTAAGTTTGGACTTTGAATTCAATATGCTTTGATGCGTTAGAAGCTCTAGTTATGTTTTCACCCCAGTCTAAATTTTTTTTAAGCCTCTAAAAGATTTTTTTGTCCATTCATCTTCCCACCTCCGATAGATTGATGCTGCCACCACCATTTCCTTTCAGCTGTCTTTATACTGAGATGGAATTACACACAGGTGGACTCTATTTACGAATTGGTTACACTGACTGGATTTTATTTAGGGGTGCAGAAGTAGAGGAAATTGACTATAAATGTATGCAAACGTTTGGACATCATTTAATCCTTTTTTCAACTTTCTGTTGGTCTGACAAAGTCCCACTAAAACACAGAAGTTTTCAGCACTAGCTTTACAAAAAGAAAAAGAGGTATTAAAGATGTATTTTTCTCTCTTTTTCTTTCCAGCCATTAAAGACTATGAGACTGCAGCAAAACACAGCGAGAACGACCATGAGATTAAAGAAGGCCTGGAAAAAGCTCAGCGACTTCTCAAACAGTCACAAAGGAGGGATTACTACAAGATTCTTGGAGTGAAGAGGTGCGTGCTGATCACTGGATTTAGGAAATTTAGTTTGGATTTTTTTTTTAGGGGAGCATTAATTAGAAATGGGATGTTTTAATTCTAATTAAGCATGGTGTCAGGAAGGAATGTTTTTCATTCAAGAACAATTTGTTTTATACACAAAAGTTTAGAAAAAAATCCCTACAATCAAACACTACTTGAGCCACTATTGAATCATTGTCCTTTTGAAAATACTTGGTTTTCTATACAGGAACCGGAACACCAACTTAGAAACCAAGAGTATTTTTAGCTACAGCTGAGATATAATGGCTGTTCGTATTTTTATAAAATGTGCTGATAATGCTCTCGTCACGCTCACAGAACTGCCCAGAAAAAAGAGATTATCCGTGCCTACAGAAAACTGGCCCAACAGTGGCACCCTGACAACTTCCAGGACCCGGAGGAGAAGAAGAAAGCAGAGAAGAAGTTCATAGACATCGCTCAGGCTAAAGAGGTTCTCACCGATCCAGGTAAGGATGGCATCTGCAGTCTGAGATGCTATTAGTGCCCATCTTGCAGAAAATGGCTCCTTACTGGTATTTATTTTGTCCTGTTGGATTATTGTTATCACACAGTCAAGCTTGGCTGATTCAAAGAAGAAAAAGATTTCACGTCCTAAAATTACACTTTTCAGTCAGAATGAATCCCATGTTAGAGGCAGTAGGATTTGACTCTTTAAGAAAAACATGTATTCTCAACTCAGCATTTTAGCCAAGTTAGGATGGTTAAACAAGTGAACAAAAAGACGATGTGTTCAGTTTCACTAGAACCTCAGATAAATGTGTGCTTTCCAGAAATGAGAACCAAGTTCGACCATGGCGAAGACCCCATGGATCCAGAGAGCCAGCAGGGCCACCATCACCCGTTCCACGGAGGTTTCCACGGCTTCCAGGGTTTCAACCCGTTTGGCTCCGGACCCTTCAACTTCAAATTTAGCTACAACTGAGAAGTCTTGGTATGAAGCACAAGTGGAGCGGATTTTCCTTTCCTCCCTATTTGAAAGGGAGATCACTGGCATGAAAAAAACATGTCAGTTCCTAAGTGTCAGAAAAATGTGGAGTGAATGGTGACTTTAATTAAAAACTCATCTCTGTTGTTGAATAATGCAACCTCGAGTGCCGCCTGGGGGCTGGGGCGGGTATATCTGTATCTGCCTTGTGTGAAGCAGCTTATTTGTCAACATGAAGTTCATTCTGACATTCGGATTGTTTCCATGTGTTTACACACTCTGCAATTCACATCCACTCACCTGATTAAATTTATTCATAAACACTATTTTTTATATGAATGGATTTTTGCTGAACTGTAAATAAAAAAAGCTATTTATGTACATGAATCTGAATTTGGTGAATTGCTATAAAAAACAGGAAAATGCACCTGGTATATAGTTAGAAACATGCATATGTTTGTAATTTACTGAATCCATCCATCCACTGATGACCTGTGAGATAAGAACTTAGATTTTATAGCAAAAGTTTATTTTTTCTATCCACCCTCTCGTTACATAATATTAATAAACATTGCTTTTTGACATTTTACAATAAAACAAAGGTGTCCTGAGAGCAGTCTGGATAAACTTGTTTAAAAACATCACTTCTTAAAACGGAAACACTACATGTTGGCTTGATTTGAGCAGTAATACGTCCTCTTAATCCTGAGACAAAAATCACTGGATGTCTGAAGAAGTCACATAATTAACATTGACATAAGTAAAAATTTGACATGCTACCTATAAAAACATGACTTGAGGATTCTTTGTTCTGATGGGAAAACTGAAGCCGAGTACCAAAGACAGACCACCATTTGTCTAACTTCACTCTGTAAACACATAGGTTTCCCCCACTGGCTGCCTTCTCTCTGAGCACGGACTCAGCGTACACTACCAGTTAAAGAAACAGTACACACAAGAAGCCGGTAAAATAAACTCCTCCCTAGTGATGATGGTTTTTTGATGAAAGTTATCTGAATGTGTGCATGTAGTTGTATTCCAGATGTTTAAAAGGAGAGACATTTTGGTAAAAAAAAAAAAAAAAATAGTTGTGATACAAAATTGCAGCAAATCTGTGCTGAACATGTACATGACCACCACATCTACATGTTCAGGTGTTGAGGAATTTACAATATTAAAAATACCTTAAACATTCTTTCCTCTATCATTTAAATCCATGAAGAAGATAAATTTAAGCCATTTGTCAAGCTTTCCATGGTTTCCTTATAAAAATGTTGTAAGACTAAATTCAATAAGAATAGTGTGGAACTGGATAAAAGTATTGTCTAAGTCTTGAAGGAAACAGTTAAAAAATCTTCATATTTTAAGTCTGTATTACCTTCTCTGCTGTCTACATGATGCTATCTGAATTTACCAAGCAAGTCACCCCAATCGGAGCACTTCATGCTTGTACTTACATAAAGGATGTCCATCCATGCATCTCGAGTTTCCAAGTTTAAATTCTCTCCCCTGTAAAGATAACCTACTACAACTGACGCAGTTGCATTTATAAAATGTGACAAAAAAATTAGCTGTGAAATCTTAAGAACAACCAGTTTAAAGCAGGTAACTGTGGTGGGATTTTTATGGTTGTGTTATTAGAAAATAGTGAGTGATGTGCTAGTTGAGAAAACAGGCATGCAGATAAAAATTTAAGAACTACTGGAACATGTAGCTTGTTGTTGGAGCTGCTGTGATCAGTTATAGGTGGGTGGAGTTTTACAAACGGTGGACTGTCTATAATGTAGTTTGTGAAATCTAATAACAGTAGACTTTGGTTTGGCACTACAGACGAAGGCAACCCCTTGGTTCAGATAGAGAACAATAACAAGACAGGTGTGTTTGTTATGTTTTAAATACTGAAATACATTTAGAAATGTGCCTTCTCTACTTGTACAGTGCAACATATGCCGAATGCTTCCCTTAAAACAAACATGATGTGGCGCTTTGAACATTCTGTTTCCAAGACTCTCCAATAATTGCTGTCTGGCTGTAGAGCTTCAAGCTGCAGGTTTCTGGCTGCCCTTTCACAATTAAATCCTGTGCTGAGTTTGTGAGATTTTTACCGACTTCAGAAGCAGAAATGACATCTCTGAAAATATCACATCCTCTTCATCCGTCTGGGGAGGTAACACTCCACAGCTATGTTTAGCTGGAACTGTCTGTCTTCAAGCTTCACAGGTGGCCTGCGTGCAGAAAGGTGCTGCCTGCTTCCTCTTCACCATGCTTCTGGCAGACGCTAAAGTTCATCCCGCCGGTTCTCTGCTGCAGGAAAGAAATGCCGAAAATGAGCACTTAATACGAGAGAAAAAAAAAAATCTAGATGTGGAAAAGGTTAAGTCGTGCTGAGGAATAACAGACAAAGGCTGTAGTTTGATTAATACAACAGGAAAGCATTGTGGATCCCTCCTCCTTTACCTTTCTTATGTAGTGAGGGGGTTGGAGTCTGTTCCTGGACTCGTCTCAGCGTTTCTTTTATCTCCTTGTCATAATCTACCCACTCAGGCACGATCCTTGCTGCAGCCATCAGCTTGGGCTCTTTGGTTTTAGGATTATTACACTGCACCAGAAAAACAGACCAACACATCGCTCACACATCACCAGTGGCACTTTGTCCGTACAAGTCGGCTCCCCAATCCCAGGGCAGTCTGCGACAGGCATTTGCACCTAATTTGATTTCCAATTTGGTTAAAAGGACATTACGCCCGGTCTTGTGTCTGAGTTACCAAGTGGTGACCTACACCGCAGTGAGACAATGCTTCCTATTTCAGTCTGCTGGAGCACATCCAGTAATTCTCCAAATTAGTTTAGGACACTGCAGGATTGCCTGGTTGCCTGCTAAATGCCAAGTGCCTTGTGGACATTAGTGGATGGGAATACACTCAAACATTATAGTGCCTCAGCAGATGCAATGCACTGCAACATAAAAGGTAAAAAGGACTTTGTAGAAAAAGTCAAAGAAACAGACTAAATCTGATTAAAGAAATAGAAAATCCAGAGTTAACTTTAAGAATTTACCTGTTTATTGCATGAATGAACATCTAGTATATAAATATGTGTATTTTTTAAATTAGTACACAGATAATTTACAAGAGATGTAAAAAGTCAAATTGCATCACAATGCATTGGTTAAGGTTATAAATGAATTGCATCTTTTTATGCAGGTATGACCCATTAAAGTCTGTATGTTTACTGGATGTTGTGTGAACTCAGACATTTGGGAACCCAAAGCATTTCTCGTGTTTTTGTTGGGTTCAATTTTATTGCTTCAGTAGTGAATAAATGCATGTAAAATACTTTCTTACTATGCTTTTTTTTGGTCTATAACAGTAAAATAAGTGGAGTTTCTTCATGCCTCCTCCTCTCAGCGCTCTCGGATTAAATCAGATTTAGGACGATGAATATCTTATTTTATTAGGGTTACATTTGAATGAATCATCAGAGACTTTTAAGGAAGAACAACTTCGTGAATAATCCTTTTAACTAATTATTTCAATATTGACCAAAATGATCAGGCTCTTTATGTTTTATATGGTCAAGCTGCCTTAGGTAAAGGTCAGAAATAAATATCAAAATTATATGTTTATCAACAAAAAGTTAAAGACCACAGGGATTAATACACTTTAAATGTTAAGGCTCCAGGACTCACCAGGTCGATAGTCTTAGCTGTAACTTTAGAGGCATCATCACACCATGTCTCGCACCACAGCCACTCCTGAGGAAGTGACTTAATGGCCACCTGATGAATCATGTTATTAGGAAGGTCCTAAAAAATGACAAAGCAAATAAATGATTAAATCTTTTATAAACACAAATTCATATGAATAACCAGTTACTTATTATTTATTGAATTTCATGGATGAGTTTGTGTACCTGGTCCAGGTTTGACAGACTGTTTGGGTCCTGGCTTAAAGCTTGATACTGACCCCTCAGTCTGTCTCCAGCTGCAATTTTACGGAATTTCTTTAAATCCACCACATAGAGCGCGCTGGGAGAATCAGCAAAGGAAAAAGATAAGCCAGGGTCACGTCTCTGCATTTTGCTGTTATATTCAATGAATTAAAATAAATGCTCAATTGAGGCTGGCATCTCTCCACAAAAAATGTGTGTTCTATTGGTTTGATGTAATAATATAATCTTAAATTTAGTGTAACAACCTATGTGTTTCACATGGTGACATGACTATGTCTCAACTTTGTTTAGGACACTGTTTCATAGAAAACTAACACTGCGCATCACTTTGAGCACACAATCCCCACAGTGAAACATCTTGGTGGCAGCATCATGCTGAGGGAATGCTTTACTTCAGCAGGGTTTAGGGAAACTAGCCAGAGTTGACGGGAAAAGATAAACTTTATAGCACTTTTGCAAACAACTCCGTGTTAGAACACAAATACAATACAAAAACCAACTCAACATCACTAAACACACAAAGCAAATTACTGATTGTATTTTTCTTGAACTGGTAAAAAAAAAAAAAACACACATTTTAATGAAATAAAACAAACAGAAGACAACAACTAGATGTATACTTTGTATATTCAGATATCTTTTTTTTTTACTTTGAACTCAGACTTTCTTTTTAAATGTTTTCTTTTGCAATCAAGAAATGTGTGCATTTTCAGATCAGCCAATATGAATTAATTTTAATTGATCATACAGATGAATTATTAATGCAGATATGGCATCTGGGGTGAGACGATAGAACCTTGTAGGCAGTGTTTGCTAGCCTGCTGACGTCCTGCAGCTCGGTTTTTCTTTGTCACTGACTTGGCCTCAGAAAATATTGTCCAATTCGGCCAAGTTTATCAGCCCCACTCATCTCTCTCTCCTTTTTTTGGGCATGCTGGCTAATTTAACCTGCTTCTCTTTATTCCTTTCAAATAACCAGGGGCCGCTCGTACTTCCCCTTAGTATGCAAGATATCAAACTGACCCAGTCTAACGTTTCACTGCGTACCTGTGGCTGCGAAGGCAGCAGCACTGCTATGCCTTATGGGGCAAAAATATATTCCGACCACCGGGCAGTTCACCCTGATACAGACCAGCCGTTCGTAAAACCTCCCGAACCTCCTGATGGCCACACACTTAACACATTTCAAGACATGTTGCCGATACCAGTCCCAGCATCTACCACTATTCTAATTTAGCGTCGCAGATTCTCAGCTTGAGAAATATGCAATAATCCAACTTATTGCTCTGTTCATCACTACAACAACAAATGAAGTTGTACAGTTATGATGCCATAAACAAAATGAAGCCCTGCCTCTAGAAACAGTTTGCATTAAATCGACGATGCAGAAAATGTACAATTTTTTTTTCCTTTTATTTCCCTTTAACATCGGTAACTCTAGTTTCTTTAAACAAGTATCAGGAGATAGACTAGCCTTATATGAATAATCAAAGATAACTGCCTAAAAGAAATATTTGCAATTCGATTGCCTAAATAGTGTAAATACATATTTTAAAGGATTAAATTAATATTTTAAAAGCACAAATGTGCAGCCACTAACCTGTTGTCTCCTGTCTTAATAATGTCCTGCTTTCTCTGAAAATGTAATTTGTATTTTGCACAGATCTTCATTTTGGCAACATCTAGCTGAGAGAGGTAGCTGCAAATGTGTGAAGTTTGTCTCAAAGGAGACATCAGACTCCTGTTTTTTATGGGTACAGAGGCTGTGGAGAGCAAACAGCATAAACACTGCAGGCTGATAACCGCTATCATGGTACCGATTATCTCTGATTGGAGTTCTTGGTTTTGTCACACCAGCCAACATATACAAAAAAAATCTGAGTGTTTCGTACTCTCTCTCGTCTGCAATTATGTGCAGGACACATGCAGCTCAGGATTAAGATATTTTGCGTCTGAAAGATGCAGAGAAATGATTGTTTTTTTTCTGCTGCCTTGTGGTGGTGAAGCAGAGACTTAATTTGTCTCAGTTCATCCACTGTCTGCCAGCTGATTTCCCTTCAATGTGACACAGGAAGATGGAAAAAACCGCACACTCTGTCAAGAGTATCTAATAAAGATTATGATTGATGAGTTCAAATATTAATCATACATTTTTTTCCTCAATATTTAATTAAAAAATATTTAATTTATTGTATATTTTCTCCCATTCACACATCAGCAAAGTCATACATAAAGAATTAAGCATACGCATACAGTGTATGTCCTCACAGATAATTGAATTTTGCACCTTGACCACAAGCTCTTGAGATAATTCTAGTAAAATCTACAAATATTTAGCATTGCTGAAGTCAAAACCTTCCAGAAACAACTTTTTTCCCCCTCTTTTATCTATTACAAAACCAGTTTTGATGTGTGCTTGAGATCCCTGTCCTATGTGTTCCTATGGGACAGGGATGATCAGGAGTAGTCCAGGAATCAGCTTAACATGAAGTGGAAACTGTTGCAGCAGTAGCATCACTGTGCACAATAAAACAAGCTATGCTAATCTATAAGACAAACAGAGGGATGACATTGATAAAGAAGACCCTGCTCCGTGAACACAACAGTGAAGCAACTAAAATTTGCATTTGCTCAGATGCTTAGACTGACAAGACTAAATCAGCGTTTCTTCTTGCAGGGGGGTGGTGCCAATCTCCAGCAGTCTTTGTCCAAGAGGCAGGGTACACCCAGGACAAGTCGCTAGTTCCAAGTCAAAGTCCTTCTCAAAAAAAGGACTGACTATACCAAGAGCCATTAAGGATTAAGGTAAGGAATCATGGTGGCAGAATTGTGCTGTTGGGGTAATTTGCTGTCAGGAGTATCGGAGAAGCGAACAAAATGTAGTGAAAAACGAGAACTTCTAAGTCCACCTCAAATCATCAGTCACTTGAGTTGAAACGGTGTTCCCACCGGCCAATGTTCTTTAACACACATCCACAGCAAAACGGGGAAAAAAAGGTGGTAATGAGCCTTTGCAAACCTAATATGAAAAAAGTGTGTGTAAATATCTGACCCTGTGTGCACACCCCTACAGTGTGGATTAGAGCAAATGACTATACATTCAAACTACAATCAAGCATCTAAAACAGTGGTCCCCAAACTACGGCCCGCGGGCCAGATGCGGCCCGCCTCCACATTTTGTCCGGCCCCCTGAACAATACCAGAGTATTTTCATATATGTGCATTTTTATTTGATAAGTTGGACTTTTGCAATAAAATAAATGTTCCTTAGTAATGAACTTTATTTATTATTAACTACTAGTTAGTAACTATTTTATACATGCATATAATTGACCCTAACCCTTTTTTTTATGTGGAGAACCCAGTGTTATTTGGTTATTATTTATTTCATAAATAGTGTTATTTCCTGACTTTTGTTCTCTGAAGAATCCAGAAAAGGTTATTTGATTGTGCTTTCTGAAAAACAATACATTTTTATGTTTAGCACTCTTACAATCGTCACACTTTTTCTGTTACAAACTGACCCCGGCCCCCCCATCAGAGAAGGGACAAGTTATGTGGCCCTCACAGGAGAAAGTTTGGGGACCCCTGATCTAAAACATCAGATGTCCAGGAGATTTGCTGCAGTCCATTTAACTTTTAACATTTAACATTTACCTGATGTGATATTTCCTCTGTCCAAGATGTGAGGCCCAGTACCCGCTCTTCCAAAAGCGATACCCCTCCATTTCTCTGCGACTGTCACAAAACGGTGTGTAGCCATAGGGAGCTCCCTGTAAGTCCAAGTCCCTCAACTCTTTTAAATCAGCCCGAACGATCTGTGTGTGTGTGTGTGTGTTGAAGAGAAAGAGAGAGAGAGAGAGGGAGAAAGAAAGCAAAAACTCTGGTAAGTACAGAAAAGACTGATGACACTTGAGAGAGTTTCAAAATCTCATCAAATCTTCACACCAGCAGTGAGACTCATACAAAACGAGTCAAGCTTTAAATCACACAGTGCTGTAAAACTCTTACAAAAGTCCATACCTGGTCGGCGTCTACAAAAATGATCTTGTCCACAGCTAAAGGGAACAGAACATCCAGGAAGAGGATCTTGTATCCCCAGATAATGCGCTGTTTCTCCGTCTGCTGGTGGAGCCAGCGGGGCCACTTGTACTGCACTAACTCATACTGAAAGCCATACGACTTGGCCATGTGAGAAATGGTCTCCTACCAAAGACCAAAAGGATATAGAAGAGGTTAAAAGATTTCTCCACACGGTGTATTTTCTATTTAGAACATATCAGACTTTCTACACATTTTCTTGTTTGGAATTCCATTCTTTTTCAGTTTGATAACTTTTGTTACAGGGTCTGAATTAAAAAAAACATCCTAGTTGGGTTTTTTCATTTATGTGCTCCAAAAACCATTAAAAAGCACAATCCTGAAGTTGGCATTATATTGGTAAAGGGATATTTATTTGTTTTAACTTGTAACTATTTCCCCATGTTTCATGTGATGTGTTATGTCCAGTGATGTGTACAAGGGGATGAATAAGGGGAGGGAGGGAAGTGTGTCATATATGTTATATGTCTGTAAGCTGTGGGTGTGAGAAATGTTATTTATATTTTATTAGTTCATCCTTAATATGTTTCTGAATATTGTAGATGTGCTGTGGTATATCAAAGATAAAAAAAAATCCAATTTAAAAAGAACCTAAAACAAATAGTTTTTTTATTCTTCAATATATTTTTTAGAAATTTTGAATTTGTTTTCCATGTAGTCAATAAAATGATTGAAAACCCAAGCTTTTTTCTACATGCCATTTTCCATGGTGTAATTTCTCGATGTTTTCATCAGTACATAACCATTATGTTGTCAGGTTTTATTATTTACATGTTTTCAAAATCAGCTAAATATCTGAATGCGGATCACCAATCAGAGCCAATCAACTAATAATTGGCTAATTCCGAACTCTGATTTCTTTGTAGACATGCATATGTGCTGTAGTAAATCAAAGATAAAATGCCATTTAAAATAATAAATCTAAAATGGTTGTTCTTTATGTTGTTCTTCAGATAATGAAATAAGTAATAAAGTCTGAAAATGCTAGCACTTTTCCACTCTTTTTGAAAATATTTTTTCCACTCTTTAAAAATATGAAAAACACTTATTTTCTGGACATTTCTCCAAATAAAACAATGATATAGCAAAAACCTAATACCTTGAAAGAAGGTGAGAGGTAGTTTTTAAGGAACCAGAACTTGACAGGTGTGTTTGTATGCCGAAGAACAGACAACATCATTATTCTGAAAGAGAGGTGGGATATGACAAGATTAACTTTCAGGATCAGACAAAATGTAATTCACAGTGCAGAGCTTGAAAGGGAAGAAACTGACCTCAGAAATCGCTCGTACAGATGACCGGAGGCCACAGAAAATACGTTAAGAATATCTTCCTTTTTCTTCTCTCCTTCATCCTTCTTTGAGCCACCACCTGTGATGCTGCAGATGAAACCAGAATACGTGAGTCGGCGGCGATATGATTCATGATGACTTTTCATATGGAGGCAACAAATCAAAACTTCTGCTGTAGCAACCATGCTTTCATAAAGCCAGCGGAAATTATTGTTATAAAAGGCAGAAGAAACAATTTTAAAACAAATCATGCAGCACTGAGCAGCTGATGTGTTTTCTTGAAATAAAATAAAAATAATGAGGGTGGAAGTGGTGTGGAAGTCAACAAATCCGACATGATTTGAGACATTTCAACTCCCGCTGATACTCATCTAGCACGCTGAAATTAGTTGTTGAAACAGTTTCTGAAAACACACATATATTCCTATGTTTATATCTTCTTATAAAATAGAAAAAGAAAAACATGCATGCAATGAGTCAACAAAAAATTATTGGTATGGGGGTTTACATAGAGCCAAATTTGTTAAACACCTCTTTGTGTTATAGGAGCTTCTACTTGTCTCCGCCACACCAGGAAAAATGCATTATCTTCCATTCTAGTTAATTAGATTAGGACCATCAGTGTCTCTCGAGCCTTATACATGCAGTTCTCTCTTTACCATAGTGTACCAACGTTATACTTATAGTGTACAAATTCAAGACTACTTTTTGCTGAGGAGAGACTGATCCTTTGTGACATACAAGAGTTGTGAGTAAATTTAGAGCAATCTACTTTTAATTTATTTTCATCTGTTTAAAGTCTTGGAGTATTTATATATTTTAAGGAAAATCATGTATGGAAAAGTCCAGAACACAATTGAACATCTTACAGAACCTCCTTGATCAGAAATAGGTTGAAGTATTTACATCTTGCTTGGTAAACTGGGACTATCTTTTGTCATTTGGCAAATATAAATCATCTATTAATCAGATGAGGGATTCCTCAAAGCTCCCTCCTAGAGTCACTATTTCAGATTATAGAGCGATACATCTCTTATTACATCTATACTGATGACATGCAAATTTATTGAACTAAAAACATAAGTAAATGATTTTGGTTCCAGAAATGCAAGGTTATAAATAAGCACTTCACTTGATCACATAAGTTGAAAGTCACAGCGCATACACCTACGGGTCTAAATTGGAACATCTACAAAGTCAATTACTAGATCACTCAACTACCAGCCTTTAGAGTTACCTGTCAAATTAGGACTGGAAAAGTGGTACCTAACTTTATATTCAGTAAGTTGTATGATTGTTATTGGCATACATGAAAAAATAATAATTTAGCTGCCGGTCTTCCGAAATCCTGCTTCCAGAGTCCTGACCAATACTAAGAAAATTAAATATATCAGACCAGGTTTTAAATTTTTGCACCGGCTCCTCAACTCTGAACTAAACTATGTGAAAACTTGAGATATTCAGAAACTGTTTAGTCCTTTAAATTCAGTAAACAAAACAATGTTTTCCATACAGACCGAAGATTAATTAATCAGTTAAGTTTGATCATGTTTTAGCTACCTGTTTGTTAGAAATGTATATCTTATTTCCAAATGAGGCTCATTTTTTTCTACAATTTAATTAATGTCTTTCATACAATTTCCCTAATGTTTGCTTTGTTATTTTCCTGTAAAACCCTTTGTATTGCTCTATGGATGAATGTTGCTATAATTAATTTGATCTGCCTAGTAAATTTCTGGAAAACCTTATTAATTTTGGTCTACTCTTCTTTACAACATTCCTTCAGTTAAATTAGGTTTGCAGACATTTCTTCATGCACAATTCTCTTAAGGCCCTACCACAGCATTTCAACGAAGGTAAGGTCAATACTGTAACTGGACTATTGCAGGATTTCTGTTATTCTGTTGTAGATTGGCTGCTGTGGTGATGATGTCTTCATTTTGACCAAGTATTTACAAATGGACTCTTGTTTGACTCTAGGATGCTTTGGTGTGCGAAACAGTGTATGGTCTACTTAATGGCTGCAAGGTGGTCAAGGACTTAACCTTATTTTTTATAAGGTTGTGGTGACATGGTGATTTACGTTACGGTTAGATATCTGTAGTCATTTCTCATCTCCCTAAAGGACATTGTTTTAAAAGTCTTGTGGCATTGCAAACCTAAGTTGTGCTAATATGTACTTTTAAGGGTGGACAGTTTCTTTTGAAAATCATCATATAGTTCTTTTTTTATTATACCGATATTTTAAAATATAAGATGCTTACTAGAGGTTTAGAAGGACCTCTCAGGTTTTTTAGAATAACTAGTTGTTTAAAACCATTTGTAATGTCTTCCTTTGGCATTGTGTTAGTATACACCAATCCATCAACTGGGTGAAAACCCAGCTGTTTTTGAGGTGGTTGCACTGGCAGGTGATTAGTTGAGTACTTTAATTAGCAGTGCATGGCTGCTACTTACACTCTTAAATCCTAAAGAAGCAGCAAGGATGTACTTTGTTTCAAGAACTGTCAATACACTCAATGAGACCTTATTTTTCTGTGTCTGTATATTTCACCTGAGCCGATTATAAATACAAGTGTAAAGTGACATTTTCTTTTCAATACACTTGGAATTGATTATATCAGGACTGCTGTAAAAACAAAGTTTTACCGGGAGATCTGACAAGTCATTGACTTTTTAAACACATTTAAAAAGTCCCGACTGCTCAAAGAAATTATTTCAATTAAATGTGATGCAGTGCCTTTGGGACAATTTTATTGAATCATTTTGGTTGAATTAGACTGATAATCTGATGCAGAACAGATAATGAAGTGATTAAAAAAGGAAAAGGGTCTAAATTGCACGGATTTCTTTAAAGAACTGACGGAAGTGTGCGCGAGTCCAGCACAATTAATTGCATAGCTGATGTATCAGCAAATTTTATAGTGGATTGTTAAAGTCGTTTATCAGGCAAAAATGTGATGCTTGCAGTTTTTCAAATGTGAAGATAGACCGGAACAGAACAATTTTACAGAGTAATATCGATGTGAACTCAATAGTTAAATGCATTAAAAAAAGATTAAAAGGGATGCCTGGGAGCATTATCTTAAACTGACTTGCACAGAACAACCAAGCATTTCAACAGGAAATGGGAAGAAAAAAACTTTGACCATCTTGTAGCCGATGATAGCCACACGGTGAGTCTATAGATCACTTTTAGGTTGGAAAATAGACTAAAACGTGTTGTGTAAGATAACAGCAGTCTGAAGTAAAATCTAGAGGACACTTTCAAACTAGTGAACACATTAACGTGTCCTTAAAGAGCAACGGCTCATGATTCAAGGCACATTTAGCGGACAGAAATCAGGACTTGTGCTGGAGGCTAGATGTGTCTGCAGTCAGGCCGAGTGTCCTTGTCTGTAACAGACTGCTGATGAGGGAAGGGGTGTCTCTCCCACACTCAATCACAACCACGGCTTCAGCCCCGAGGCTCCAAGAAGACACCAGGGAAAATGTAGGGAGGGGTGGGAGAACAGTGTCCTCTAAAACCAGTTTCCTGACACCAACGTTATGCAAGTTATTTCAACATAAACTCTGCAATAGTTTAGAATAATGAACAACTTTTATACATTTGCTAATATAATGAGAATTTTACTACCATTATTCTTCAAAATTTGCTTCTCTACAGAGACACACTTGGTCTCTCTTCAGCTGAACAGTTGGCTAAGCCACCACACATCAGTGGGGTCTCACGATGTCAATGGCCTAAGATGAATAAGCCAGCCATTATGAAGGGACTTCAGCCCAACAATGGGGTCCCACAGATAAGCAGATTTAGAGGGTCAGGTGAGAGCCTGTTTGGCTGAATCACCCGAGATAATCTGGACCACAGAGCTCTGGCTAAATCCACAACTGTGGTCAACACCAGCTGGGCACAACATCCCTTTCTCCAACACTGCAAACAAGCAACAAAATCTATCTGCAATATGTGTTCAAATATTTACTCTGAAATTACAAAGTACTGATACCCCCTACAATTTTCTAAAACTATAAGAAATGTGCAACAAAAACAATTAAAAGTGTTTGCTTATACTCAGCATAGATTAAATTAATAGTTAAATAATACTTCATGTGCCTTCCAAAACTATTCATACCCCAGAAATTATTTATATTTTGCCAAGTTAAAAACTTCAATGCACTTTATCTGACTTTAAACAGACCATAGCTGCACAATATGTTAAATCAAAGTTGTCGTCACAATGTCAATGAGTGCAATACTGGAAATGCAAAGGACTGTTTGGTGCAATATTTGGTCAAATACTATATTTCAAGGGTTAAGTTTATGGCTGCTCAGTTGGACAGATTCCTTTTACACTATGTTTATGAAGGGCTGGGATAGTGAAACACAAGGAGAGTGGTGGAGACATTGAGTTAAGGTAAAGAAAGACAAGAATCTGAAAAATGTGGATTAATAGTAAAGACATAACCTTAGCCATTTTAAGATAATACAAAAAGTAGTAGCTACATAAAACTGAAGCTGGATGAAGAGGATACATGGTTTCCAATTTTTTACTAATAAAAACTCTGACAAGTGTGATGTGCATTTGTATTCAGCCTGTTTTACTCAGTAAAATCCAGTGTTGCTTTAGAATTTGCCTTCATGTAAATTAATCTCAATATAAATACAGATATATATATATTTTTTTAATGAAGGTTCATTACCGTATATTAGTCAACAAACAGCTTCACACAGATCAAGGAACACAGCAGACATGTTCGAGATTAAAATATGGAGTTTAAAGCAAAGTGAAGATATAAAATAACCTCCCAAGCTCACTGACCACCGTTCAATCCATCATTTGAAAATGGAGTACGGCAGATCTCCAATCCTAACAAGACTTAGCTATGCGTGTAAACTGACAGGCCTTAAAAAAGCCTTAAACAGAGAAGCAGTCAAGAGTGTGATTGTAACTCTAAAAGAGCGATCCATCTTTCAGGTAGAGGATTTTGGCCTTTATGGAAGAGTAATAAGGCAAAAGTGATTATTGAAATAAAGCTATAATGAGTCCTTTAATTGAAGCCACAAGAAACTGAATTAATGCAACTCATCACAATGTTTAGTAGAGTGGCACATAAAAATGAAAGCAACACATAAACTTGACATGTTAATGAATTTAACAAAGGTTTATGTGTTAAAGGGGTTCCAGCAAGACTGCCTACCTTTTCTCAAAAGTGCTCCAAACACTTCACACAGCAAGCATTAAATAAGGAGACGGGATAACACGGTTAGAAAATGCTGGGAAATCACGCAAATGCACACACATACCTACAGAAGCACATATTTTTTGCAAGACTAGATCTTACAGCATAGTATTGCAGTCTTGATCCAGGGGAAGGGTAAGATCTCCTGAAACCATGTTGTATAATTGACAAACCAAAGCTACATGAGCAAAACTATCAAAGAACTCAGTTTTTTTCCTGCCTGAAAGCTGGACAGAAAGTTTAAAACTAACTAGAGCTTCTCATATTAAAGATGACTTTGAACATACCTTACTATGGAGTCCCATATGCCTTTGCTTTCACTAGTTTCACTCAAAAGGTCTTCATTAATCATCTCTGCTTTTTTTTGCACCTGCAAGTAAACACATAACTATTAGGCTTTCACAGGTTTTTATCAAGCACTGGCTAAAGGTTTTCCAACACTCACAATTTGTGAGCGACAGGAACATTACAGAAAGAAGAGGAGTAGAGAAGTTAAATATAGCACATGTCTAAGAACCTTTCTCACCCTGACTTTGATGATCTTACTGTGGAAGCTGTTTAGCACAACTATTACATCCTCAGCATCAGGTGGGGAATCAGTTCCATCGTGCCTGGAAAGAAAAAAATAAATAAATAATCACAATAATTTACCACTTGTGTTGGTCCTCCAAATCACATAAAAACTCATAAGTTTGTGGTTGCAAAATAACCACTAACCACTGGAAAATTTCAAGGGGTGTGGACAACATAAACTGCAAGGCACTGAAAATTGTGATCAGAAAATCACTTGCTCTTTTACTTTCAGTTACTATTTCAGTCAAATAAAAGAGGTGTTTTCCAAACAGAGACCTACAAATGTAAAGGCATTACATTATGTCAATTTCCATGCGTTAGCCATGGCAACACAGACAGAAAAAAAGCAACACTATAGGCTCTAACAATAAGAGAAAGCACAGTCATTAATGGACAAAGTCCTAACAGACACGGAGAGCACGCACTTAAAGCGGATACTGGACAGCTGCCAGGGTCAAAAACCAGACCATATTCATTACCCTCAATTCTCATTAAGAATCACCTCGCCATTATTTTGCCCATCACTACTTCCCAGCCATGCTGTATATACTGGTAGATTTAATGAGAAAGTCTGTACAGTATTGATTCTGTTACACAGCCTTTCACTGTAATTGTTTTAGGACTGATTTGCCTAGTAGACAATGTATTTCGGCAGACCGAATCAGCAAGGTTTAATGGTGAACCACTGTAGAACAAACCAGAGGTTGAGATGAGCAATTTACTATGATGCACCGCCAGCCATTACAACTCCAAATGCTTACTAAAGGCAAAAAATCTAACCTTATCACTATGATAAATGCCCCCTCCACAGTGGACCTGAGGAAAATCCCTCTCCCACATGCTCAAGCGCTGCTTGTGTTTTCCCTCTTCTGTTGTCACCAGTGCAAATCAGCCTTCAGGGCTACTGTTAGAAAGCACCAGAGATCAATCTGTATCCCTGCAATGAGAGGGGGAGAGTTGGTCATCTCATTCATCGCTGTCAAAGCAAGGCGGGGCAGCAACACAGGCTGGAGGAGGAAAATGCACACTCTGGGACTTGGGAACACAGACGCTCCCAATAGGCTCTGATCGGCCACCTAACCAGAGCAGAGTGCCGCTAACCACAAGAATAATGACCCTGCCAAGGTGAAAAATGACATCACCTCTTAGGTTCACCTGGAGGATTGGGGGATAAATCTTGGTTGTCTGATATGATTCCAGAGGAACCGAGGGCTGTATATGCCCTAAATCTTAGGTGAAGTTAGCCAAAGAGGATGATATCGGTGATTGTGAAGACAAACAGGAAGTGCCCCCTCACACATAGCACAGGTCAGAAGTTTACATACTTCCATCATTGGCATCAACATAATTAACTTTCTGCTTTTATTGACGCATTAAAATATTGTACTTTTAGGGAGCATTAAATACACGGCAACTTCAATTAGAGCTGCAAAATTTGGAGAAAATATTAAATTATGATACTACTGCTGAAAATGATATTATCAGTTACAAATGTGTCATAATCACCCTCCATGAGTTTTAGAATCTCAGGCACTAAGGGATGACACCAATTACAGGAAGTTAAGAGTTCATGGATATGTTATACATATGTACCAAATTTCCAAAATATGCATTTCCTCTTATCCAAATATTGTTAGAATTACACATGCATTGGGGACGATAATTCTGTTGATTGTTGTTTTGCATCTATTGTATGCAAGTTTTAACAATCTAAATGTTGATTTTAGGTCAAGCTGAGCTTGACAGCTGAGCTTTGAAAGCTTTTACTTGACACCACTAAACCTAATTCTGATCACTGAGGCCAAATAGTTAGTAATTTGTCTCATCTGACCATTAAACTTTTCTCCAGAAGCTGGTTCAGTTGTCCCCATGAGTACCTGAAAATTTCACTCATGCTAATTGGAGCTCTAGCATCTTCCACGTTCATGAACATTTACAGCTGAAGGTCTGTAACATAAAAAATCTCAACATTTTTATCATTTTTCTTTTTTAGTAAGAGGTGAATGTTTGGAGATAACGTTCCCAACTGATATAGCTGGGGGTTTTTACATGGAAAGTTAAATTTCATGTTAAAAAGGTAAAAGTTTTTAACATAATAAACTTTCATGTTAAAAACACATATGTGTTTTTATGTCAAAAAACACATACAGGCTGCTTGTGGGATATTTAAAGCAGCAGTGTATATTTTAACCTGTGTTGATTAGAAAAAAAAATCTGCCCTAAATTCAGACATTGTGCTTTCAAAAATTTGAATATTGTATCATCAAAGCCTTGAAAAAACTAATTTAATGCATTGTCAGAAGAACAACAATGACATTTACGCAAGTAAGTGAACATTTTCAGACCAGTAGTGAGAAAAGCCACAAACTGACTTATTCCTTCATTTTATTTAAAACAAATGGTTCAGATTCGTTAAATAAACCCAAGAACAGAACAGATTCTATCATTCCGTCCTGGAAACTTGCTCAGTTGCATCCTCACAAAAACAGATTCCACAGTCTGAGGAGGAAGGCATGAAGGTGACCATCTGCATCATCTCTCCAGTCTGTCTTCTCTTTAATAGCATCCCTTTCCACCTACCCGTCTCTCCCTGCCTCTATGCTGAGCAGTACTCCCCGCACTCATCAAAACCTTGCATTGCTACAGTGTCAGCAGCTCACCATGTTTCCATAGAGATGGGTTTCAGAAAGAAAAAGAGAGACAGCTGAAAACCAGCCTTGAATCTGAGTTATGAAAACACCTGCTGTACAGCCATTACTGCCTAATTTTGTGTTTGTAAACAATGACTAGGATACTCACGTGATAATCTGATAGATGTCCTCTGATCTCCCTTTACGTAATCTTAGGATCCAGGCTCCTGGGTTGGCCTTCAGCTGGAAATACCCCTGCAAAGTTTTCTTCACTTTAGTCAAAGTCTCGTTCCAAATTGAACAGCCAGAATCATATTTGATCTTCCCAACATAGTGCAAAAAACCTAACAAGTATGCTGACCAGATTAGCCATGACAATAGTGTCATACATGAGCGGGTCCTGACTCATGCCCAGGGTGAACTGTAGTCCACGAGGCGGCTGGCCAGTTGACAGGTCAAAGCAGTGGCCCTCCAGTAAGAGGTGCTCCAGTTCAAATTCTGCTGCTACAAGCCCATTAACCTGTAAAGGACTATAAATTACAAAGCAACGAAACCCTTGGGAAGAGAATAAAAGCACTCTGGCTCTACCCACACATGCAGAAATTAGTGTGTAGCAATGACTAAGCACCTCTATACCTCTTGCAAGTGGATGTTGTCCAGGTCGTGGAGACTGTGCTCTGCCTGCACCATCCAGCTCTCCGGTGTGATCATGTTAAGAGTAAGAAGGGGGGATTCTGGGAGCTCCATGAAGCGGGCTACCGGCCCTGGAGACGCCGTGTCGTTGGCCAAGAAAGCCACATCAGGCTCCAAAACAAATCTGTAAAAACTGTGAGGAAAACCAAACATAGTAAGCAAATCATAACATAATATAAAGCTTTAAACTTTTGAATCATTGTATTTCCACACTGTTCAGACACCAAAACTACACTCTACTGCAAGATATAAGATTATAACATGTTACAGTCATCAGGACAGTAGAGATTGGACCAGTTGTAGCAGCTCTGTCTACATCATTTGTTTGAAGGTGAGAGATCTAATGCTTTAACCACTTGTGCTGTTCACCCAACGACAAATGTGAACAAGAAAAGTTTATGTAAAAGCAACTGCAGGTTTATGTGTAGGGATGGAAAATAGTTAACCTAAACAACTCATAGCTTTAATTACAACAAACAGTGTTTCTATAATTATTGAATCAGAAGCACTCAATGGAAGCTATACATTATTGCAAAAAGACTTCCCAATAATCTATTACTTCTTTTGACCTATCATATAAAACCTGAATAAAATATATTGAAGCAGTTGGTTCAGTGAGTATATGTTTTCAAGGCAGTGTAGACAAAAAAAAATATTACTAGTCTTAACTGGTTTATACCTTAAAGCTTCTATTGCCTAACAGGTGCATAAACATGATCCATATTCAAATGGTTGCTTTTCACCTTAATAGCAGATTTGTTTACTTCTCCAGAGTGAGATGAGTGTGACAACTGCAGCACCAAAGAGTGGTGAGGGAACACTTATGGTTAGAAAAGCTTTTATCCAGCTCACCACAGGAAACATATTGTCTTCATTGTATTGGTTGTGATTTGTGACTAGACATCAACAAAACTTTACTTCTTCTGTTAAGAGGTAGAGCAGTCAAGATAATTAAACAACTGATACAGAAACAGAATTCATGAACTCCTACTGGCAGCAGAATCACCACAGGTGGACTTTAACAGCACCAAGCTTGTGGCTATAAAAATAAAATGAAGCAGTAAAGTAGTAACAAGCCCCTGTTAAAACAAAATCCTAGTTAAATTAAAATAAATGGAAAAAAGGTCACAATGGAAGAAAAAAAAAAAGATCTTCGATCCCCCTGTAAACTAACCATTATTGTAATTTGTAATCTGGCAATGAGGCCAAAACTAGCAGCCAGTTTTAAAGAATTTGAGAACACTGTGATTTTGTAGAAATGCAGCATTTACACAACAGCTCAACTGGAGACATCCAGCTTATTTATCCCACACGAATGTATCAAGTTGCAATCTATGTCAATTACAGCCATTTCTCGCTCAAGGGGAGAGGAAGTTTATGGAGAGGGATGGTGGAGACATGAATGATTTGTGGTCGAAGACTTGTTTCCATCAATAAAACTTCAGCAAGGAAATTCAGTTATATCCCCTGAGATTTCTGTGGACTAACTCTGCAAATGACTCAACCTATTACACAATAAAAATAAATAAATAAATCATATAATAGCCACATTCACTCATGGGCCCAAATATTGATGGGGAGAAAAATAAAATCTATGTATCATTTTCTGTTTTCATTTGACTATCATTTTAACTCTCTCCCCTACATGGTTTGAACTGCAACAGTGAATGTTTGAAATTTGCTCAGAGATGCACATGGGGGCCCAAAGCAATAAGGCGGTGTTATTAAGCAGATTGCATCTGTGTAGCACTCTCTTACAAAGGGATCAAGCGCAGCTGAAATGCTAAGACTGCAGCAACAAGAGGATACACAAACAAGCCAAACAGGAAAATTTAATTACTGCTGGAGCTGGAGCTTACCTCTTGAGGGGCAACTCGGACAACTTGGCCCTGCAATTCATAAACACCTGCAGTTTCACATTGACCACTTGACTAAGCACCTGCAGCATTCAAACAGAAACAGAGGCCCAGTCAGAAATAAGGAGAAAGAAAATCATGTGTGCAGCAGAGAGATTAAAAATAGAACGGTGAGCTAGATCAATGGAAATAGTCTTTATATATGGTTCCACAAAGCTTAACATTAAAAAAATATATACAAATGTTAGTTTACTGAGCAAGTTTGATTCCTCAGAAATGAACAAGATATTTGATATAAGTTAAACTATTTGAATAAATGAACAAGTTTATCTAAAATTGCTTGTGATATCAGATGTTCAACCAGTCAAATCAAATATCCAATATCATCGTAGAAGGTTAGCAAATATTCTTCAGCTTGAACGGTATACATAATCATTTTCACAACTTTTCTGTTAAAACTGTCCAAGGATTGTAGCTCATGGCAGCTATAATCATTTTCCTGGTCAAAATATGGAAAACAGCTTTAAAAAAAAAAGGAAAAAAAGCAGAGCGCAAATTTAGACATTGCAGAAAAGTTGCTCGAAAAGTAGGCATCCACCAAAGAAAAGCTCTGGCTCATATAACCAAAAAGGAAATTATAAAATGTCCAATTGTGAGAGATCAGACTTGTTCAGTTGTTGAAGAAAAACTACAACTCTACTAGGTGTTGTGCTAGTACATGCTGTTTTACTCAGCCCGCCTGTTGCTTTCTAGCTGACTGAAAGAAAAGGAGCAAAACTGGAGAGTGTCTTACAATCAGGAGCGAGGAGATCTTTTGTGCTTCTCTAGTAAGGGGATCAATGATGGCCACAACATCGTAGAACACCTCATTTTCACGTGGTGAGAGCTGGAGCACACTGAGGAGGGAATTTCAATGTTCTGATTTTCACTGTGGGATGTTCTCAAAAAAGTAAGAATGGTAAACAAATAAAGCATACCTTTGGGTGTCTTTAAAACTGACATCTCTTCTGATCTCTCCTTTAGAGACTGCAGAAAGCAGCGCATCAACTTTCATGACCAGGTCACTCGCTCTAAGGGAGAAGAGGTCCATTATTTATAAAGTGTGTGAGTTGAGAGAGGTAGATCTCTGAAAATAAAAAAATAAAAAAGGTAGGTGTGAAAAAGCTAAAATGGTGAACAAATTTCTATTAAAGACATTGGTGAGGAAGACAAAGTTACATTTTGATTTAGATGGCAAGACTGAAATGACTACAAACATACTGCTTTGGTTTCATCCCCATCTGTTTTACTTTGGCTTTGACTTTCTCTGCTGAACCAATCTTCTCAAGCAAGTGGAAATCCTCCATAGTGAATTCCTCCTGCTCTTCAAACAGACAGAGAATCTGACATGGAAAAAATAATGCAGTCAGAATATGATTTTTCCAATTCTTATCTCAGTGTGTATCACTTAAACCTTGCCCAGGGGATGTCAGATGTAATGTAGCTGTGACTGTTATATCCACTTAAAGTTATGTTATCCAGTAGTGCTCTCTGCTTTTACTGTTTTCTAGTCTGTGAGACCAGCCCTACTACTGTTGCGGACAAACATGAGATAATATTAATTATTAGAGCCACTTCTTCAGAGGCTGGCCTCTTCTTGCCTGGCTGTCATCGTTGTCTGTCACCCCTCATCAGTTTTGTACGCGAACATGCAGAATACAATAAAGGCCACCTGTGACCTTTAATTAACAGGTGTCCTGCCGATTTGACAGTGCCAAATGAAGACAATGAAAACCTTGAAGTAAAAATTATTTATTGGCAGAGCAGCAAAACTGACATTGCAATTTGGTAAATAGTAGGAGAAACATTTACCCTGTGCTTTATCCAGAATAATATGCTGTTTTAAACTAATAAAAATGGAAAAAATAAACATGTAAATAGATATGAAACGTAAATTACTGAGACACATTCAGGACTGTTCATAACACAATGGTGCTAAAGCACCTTTTTTTTTTTTAATCCAACCTTCACTGAGGACATAGTTTGGCTACAGAGTCCGGTTCTGTTTCTGTTATGATTCTGTCTGGTAGATTTGTTTTGCAGAGTTTTGTTCATTTGCTTTTGTATTTAATAAATATAAAAAATGTATAAAAAATATCAAAATATTATGCAAAAGTGAGATTTCCTGCTTTCATAAGAGAGCAAATGCATGAAATTAGGCAACTATCAGGTTTTTCATAAAATCCATAGATGCAAAAAGATCTATTAACACACAAAGCATTCACATTTACAAGGTTGAGCTAAAATATCAGGCTATAGATGATAATAAATTAGGAGCAGCTTTGGAACTACAAGAGTCAAACTTCCCATCACTACAGAGGGTTCTCTCACTGCAACAGCGAAACTATGAAGCGCCATCAACCGCACTGAGTATGAGCAGAGGGTGACAGGAGGGGAGAGAGACAGAGTGCGAGGCGAGTGACGCATGAACGAAGTGCAAACATCATCCCGCTGTCTCTCATTTTTATCCTTTCCACCTCGACTCTTTGTGGCTGCATTCAAACACAGGTGTCTGCCAATTGAGATTGAAGCACGGATCGGGCCGCTGAGAGGTGAGCAGAGGGGCACAACGGGGGAAGCTAGTGGTGATTCACTTTTTTGGAGCAAATTTGTTTGTTTGCATTGATTAGTCAACATCTATTAATTAAAAAAAACTTCACATGTATTTATTAAAATAAGTGGTTATTATGATCATTTCTAATGATTCTTCACAAGTCAGACTTTATGGTGCTCACCTGACCACTTGGTGCACTACATGGGGTGTGGGTGGAGTCACTGTGCTGACTGCAGCAATCAATTGTTCTACAACGTGATTGTAGGGGCGCACTGATTGGAGGTTTATGGCCAGTCACCAATCTTTAAAATGCCTGACATGCCAGATGTATGTTGTGCTAAGTATAGAGAAAAATTGCTAAATTGGCAACAATGGGGAGACTTAGACAAGACATGGTGGACAGGTCTGTCAGTCAGTCCTCTCTCACTTCAGGACAGTGGATGATTTTCCTTGCGAAGGAAGATAAGGCCGACTGCTGATTGCGCAAAGTTAATGAAATCGGGGACAAACGATCTGTGCACCCCTAAAGGACAGCCATAAAAAAATTATTTAAGTGATTTTTAAATAAAAATCTGAATGTTTCACAGATTGACTCATAGAAGGGCTGCTCATTTGATCAGATGAAGCATATATATTTTTAAAGAGCAGAGATTTGATTAATTTATCTGTAACCTTGTCACTGTAGAAAAGAGATAAATGAAAGATTTAATCTATCTTTAATGTTTTAATACACATTTCTTTCTCCTTTACTCCTCCTAGAATATACTTGATGTTGGTCTGATCACTTCCATTGATTATTGCTTTTCTTAACATTCGAGCAAAGGAATCATTTAAAATGTATAGTAGCAATTAAATGAAAATCAGTTGAGCCATTTTTAAACAAGTTATAAATAAATCCTGATGCCTCAAATTCATACCAGGTCACTAATGTTCACATTTCTAACCATACCTGATAACATAGAGTCTACTCACTCTGCCGTTGCTGATCACAGCCTGCTGTCCAGGACGCAGCTTCAGGACATCTTGACAGAACATTTGCTGACTGCGGATAAAATCAACCTCTAGTGTGTTGAACTTTTTCTCAAAGGCATCTAGGTCCATTCCCTGCAGCAGAAGAACAGAACTTTGTTTAGGATGTCAGGAACAGAGCGTAGTTTCTGAATGTCGGAAGACTTTGCAGGGTAAAGCAAGATTTGTGATACAATTGTAATATCCGACAAAGTAGCTTTAGGACATTTCTCCTCCATTCCAGCTTGTCAACAAAATACCATTCTGAGTGATGCATTGGTATAAAGGAATGATGTATGTGAGGCAAAAAATAATAATTATCATTTCATCCATCATTGATGACTTGCATCTGCACAACTACTGGATTTTCAAACAAGTCTAGCAGAAAAAGGAAACATTTTCAACCTAGCTGTCAGAAATTAAAGAAAGAAAAGAGATAAATCAATTTGTGATTAATACCAGAAACTCTTAATTAAACCTCAGTTATATTTGTTCATAATAAATTGGGTGTGGGAGCGTGGAGGGGGTTGTAGAGTCAGGTTATTAGTTTCTCCAACATTTCTGTCCTCCGGAGATCAGGTGAAATACCAATAATGTCAGCGCAATTCAGTCAGCAAGTCTGTCTGGCAGCCAATAATAAACTTGTGTCCCTTGGCTTTGGGTCTCAAGTCACAAAGCTGCTTCCTACCCATCTTTCCATTGCTATTTCCACCCCATAGTCTCCTTATAGTTTAAGGCTTGTATAATTGAAAGAAAGTTTGCTACAGTAGTCCCAGCTGACGCATTTGCTGTATGACTTAAATCTGACGGGACAGAAGGGAGCTCCTGTGTCAACGGATTTGTTGATTGGAGCGGCCTCTGTGTACTGCTGTGTGGGTGGATCCTGCTGCACACTGAAGTGTTTGGTTGTAGCTCTGCTTATAGCAGCAGAGTGATGGTCAGGCCTGGCTGAACATATGTAGCTCACACAAGGGTGCGCAGGAGCTTGGTTATTCATCAGCCCCAGGACAACAGGTATACACCAGCACTTTTTAGTTAAAGATGCAGCGTGTAGAGCCTTCCTTTTGATGGCCCTGTGACACTTCAAGTGGAACTGACAGCGAGCCGGCCACTTGTCTAGGTATCTGCAGGGTGTGGAGTCTCATGCCTGCCCTGAAGGTATTCAGTTGGCTGATGTTAGGTAGAAGATTGGCTCATCAATCACAGTTTTCTCAAACTGTGAACTAGAATCAATGAAAAAAAAAAAGTATAAGAAAAATCTCAGCATGTGTGTTTACCCTACCATTATGTTTTCTAGTTTTTACCTTTAAACACCTGCATGATAGATGATAAAAAACACATCCAAGTGGAATCAAATGCAACTTCTATCCTAATAACTCAAAGCCACAACAAGGGGGCAAACTGTATTCAAAATCTTTTAACAAATAATTTAATTTCTGTAGTTCTGAATGTCTTTAAAATGTTGAATTATATTAGATTTTCCCATTTAAAACATGAACACAGATATTCATTAGTTAATAAAGTTTAAGATCCAACTTTGTCATTATACAAATCTATAAAAATTGTCACTTAAATATTTAATACTGTCTGGATGTTGGCAGACACTATTCTAAATCAATGAGCTCGATGTTGGAGGCAACGATCTAATATCCGGCATAATGACTCGATGGAATAAAGTTTATTTTCAGGTACATCAAACAATCCTGTTATCATTGTTATGCTTTAAATGTTAAAACAGGCCAGACAACATACTAAATATTGTCCAAAATATATTTCAATTACAAACACTATCATAAAAATGAAAATTACAATAGACAGTCCTGAAGTGAACTAGAATCACTAAGACAAAACTTAAATGGGTATGAAAAAGTGATCTATTCTTCACAAAGTCTAGAGCCGGTTTTAGAAAAGGAGATTGTAAAAGTGTTCCTTTTCATGACTAACGGGTTATATAGACCAAAAATGTATGTTAACACTTTGTGTTATTCATTGTGGTAACAAAAGTGACAATAAAAGGATTTGAAAAGTCTTTTTCTCTACAAATGCATTACAGTACGTGAGTAAATAATAATGGATTTAGCCATATTTTCAAATATAAATGCAGCATTTATGATGCTCAGATGAAATAAGCTGTCAAAAAACAGTAAGCCTAAAAATACCAATCACCAATATAGTCTTTAGGGATTACAAACATAATCAATTAGTTTATCACAATAACAAGATCACTGAGTCTCATCACAGTACTTTTTTCCCATGATAACAATAATTTCAGATCACAACTGAAACAAAATAAAGAAATGGTGGGTGTCCAAAACAGCTTATTCAGACTACAAACTCACATAAACAGACTCAAACACGTTTCTAAACTGCAATAGCTACACTGACGGATACAAAGATATTTGTTGCATCTGCTTTTATCAAGGGGAATCAACTTTGATCTTGTTGATATAGAACTCAGAGAACAGCATAGAGCATAGAGCCTAAGATGCAGTTAGAAGTCCAAACAGATATCAGTTCTTCTTAAGATGTGCAATACCATCAGTAGCTGTATTCAAGAATGTAGCTGTTATGTGGTGTTGATGATAATCTAACACTGAACTGCTTCACAACCTCCCTTTCACATCTTACCGATGTAAACACATTAGGAGCTGGCATCCAGTCACCCTTCAAACTTGATTTAACAGATCAGATGGGCTTACTCACAGAATTTCTTCAAATATAAATGTTCCTTTACTCCTAATTTGTTGACCTTACTGCTTGGTTTGCTAGTGCTGAAACACTTCAGCATCTCCAGAACTGAATGCATTTATGATGCTCTGATGAATGAAATCAGCCGTTTGATTCTGGTGTGTTGGAAAAGGGATGCATCCAACACACATCAGTCCCTGAGATCTAGGACAGTAGCTCTCAGCGACTGGATTTGGGCACGCCTGTCGTAAACGTATGGGTGCTTTTGGTGACAGCTAGTTGGAAAAAAGGTAGTTCTTTAATTGAGTCGCCCGTGTGTTGAAGCAGTGATTTAAGAATGTCAAGTACAAACTCCAGCTAAGGACAAAATTCAAGCATATACATGGCTCTAATTTAATTAACTTTAATCAGATTAAGAAATAGTGCACAGCACATTTTAAAGGACTTTGATCAGTATAAAGGACTTAATAAGGTAATCCCTAATGCAATAAAATATTATTTGAAATATAATACATAGCAAATGAATGCTTCACATCATAAAGATATTCATGTGTAACATTTTGTCTGTAACATATTTCTTACAGTACAAAATAAATCTTTGCTTCAGTGTAAAATGCCTTTTTTAAACTTTCTTTGTAATTTAATGTACTGCAAAGGCTGAATATCCCAAGATTTCTCACTAAGCGTTTCCTTTTTGATATTTAGTACAACTATGACAGGTTATTAATACAAATACAGCAGTAATGCAATAAATTATAGATATGACAAAAAAAAACACTATGCATGCATGCAGAAAATACATGCTGTTTCATTGTAACTACATCGAGATTGCTGCAGGAAGGTCAAATGTTTGAACCAAAGGACCTAATTTGAAATGTAAAATTAGTGAAAACAAAACTTACCTGCATCCCCAAGTCCTTCACCTTAGTCCCTTGCTGGAGGAGCAGGCTGCTCTCCTCTTTTAGGAGTTTTTGTGCAAACTCTGCTGCAGCCTTATTCTTCTGGGTGAGGAGAGAGGCCCAGACAGCTCTGTACAGCACAGTGTTATCTTCGCTGGGCTTTCCACTGGGGTTATCTATCACCCCTACACGCAAGCCTGGACTGGACTTCTGCACGCACACATACAGCAGCGATATAACTCACACTAATTTCGCAGATTCTCATCTATTCAGAGACAAGAAATGTCACTGACAAAGCACCAGCAAGAGAGAGAGTTTTTTCAAATAATTCTCTGATCTTTTTTACTTTGTGGATTATTAGCTACAAATATATCATTTAAAATGTACCTGTTTTTAACTTTTTTTTAGGAACACAAAGAAAAAACTTTTTTTTCTTAATGGTTTTACGGTAGTTTAATCAAATTCCAAACTGATACCATTTCTTTGGTTTGCATGCAAAGCATTGATTTTAAATGAACAAGACTTGTTGCTGTTGCCACATATATAGTAAATGTTCTTCAAAGGTTAGAATAAATGAAAATATTTATAGAGAAGCAGGATTGTCAAAATTATATTGAAATAAATAAGGTGTGAACAATACTTACTACATGTTTCAAAGCATTAAGCAACAACTTTCGCCCTGAAACCTTCTCAAAATCTGCAACTACCCACATGGTTACAGCAGTCGTCCCATCCTCATCTAAATTGAAAAAAGCAACAAAAAAAACATTATTCCAAAGACATTTGACTTTCTACAAAGCTCTAGCATCACACTGTAATAACTTTTTATCAGTCAGAAGACGATTTGGTTCGATTCAGCCAGTTTCATGATATAAACAAACATTCTATGATGTAGGGCTGAAACAATTAATTGGATTAATTGTGATGAAATGATTACTGACATAATCGTCAACTAACTTAGTAACTGATTAATTGTTAAGTGGATTGTACAGACTCAGAAACATAAAATTTTTTGGAAGAAGAACATACTTATAGAGGAAATTAAGCCAAAACTATACAAATATACTGTATATTATGCTTTTAAGATGAAAAAAAGTCTGTAAATATGATCTACCCAGAACTCCTCAAGTGGCATAGATCTAGCTTCACCTGGTTAAAATTCTTTAAAAAAAAAAGATAGAGACATAAATAAAAAGCTAAATACAAAATCCTGATAAAACCCTTTAAAGATTGAAGTCCAGGCTAAAATAATAAGATCGCGACCCTCGAGTCCAGAATGAATGTTGGTTAAACCAACCTGTAATAAATATTAAACTAAGTAATCAGTCTGATTTCCAGGAGCAAGAATACTCAATGTATTGGGAAATGTTGCGCAATTTATAAGACTATTGAGCCACCTTCAGAGTTCTATTGATTGCAGCCACACAGTCAGAAAGTGGGTTTTAAGCTTGTCTCCCAGTCCACAGAAGAAGAAAAGCAATCAGCTTCCACACCCTCGCTGAAGCGACACTGAGCCAGAGCAGCAGAAAGCTCTGAGGTGCATTTAGACAGCTGACCGAATGCCATTTAAAGGAGCAAAGAGTTTTCAACCTGTCTGTTTCAACAAAGATCAGTTATTGTTTTTCATACACCCTTAAAGCAGTGTACACTCATTTTGTTAAGATGTTACTTATGGTTGAGTTTACAGATATTCAAGATATCTACAGTGACCTGCTCCAGCTTTACTTCATGTATCGTAGCCTAAGGAGAAACAATCTCTCAAACGTGTCCCAGGTCTATATACACATACAATGGCAACAATGTGAAAAGCACTGGTTTCATACCAAACAGTCTGGTTCAGTGGTTTAATCACTGCTGCAAATACTACATCAGAATGGCTAGCTTGTACTGCATAGTGCAATCTTTATGTCCAGCTGCAGGGAACTGCATTTGGCTAAAAAAAAATAGTGTGCTGAAAGAAGAAAACTAATCCCATTGCTTACCACCATTTGTGAAATACTTCATCCTTTTAGAGATCACAGCAGTTTTGTCTTTAGACTCCAAGTATGAAAACATAGTTGTGTCCTCCCAATCATCTACAACTGCAAACAAAAGAAATGAATCCTGACATGACAGAAATACAGGCAGTGAGCTGATACTAGATGATGTTAACTGAGGAGTACGATTTACCTGGCGTCCCAGTCAAGTCGAGGTATTTTCGGTCAGTGTTTAAAATGAGCGGATTCATCCTGGGAACCACATTAGCCTGCTCCATTAGATGATCCACCACATCTGAGCTTTCTGTTAACTGACCCTATGAAGATTACGGGAAAAAAATGCTGATTAAAAAAATCTGTGTAGTTTATGAAGTGTTTGTTACATGTTTCATACCCGTAACGCAAACATAAACTGATGTTTATGTAACAATGTGGGAAGATCAAGAATAATATTTGTCTGCAAATTGCCAGGATTTGTAATGTGATAGTCTTACAAAAAAAACAAGGGAAGCTTCTAGGTGCAAATATATAAACACATTTGTTTTGACAAATAAATGTTTCTCTTTTTTTGTAAAACTCACATCCAAGTCAAAGCTTAAAACAACCATGCAAATCAGTGCTTGTTTGATACTGGGCTTTATCGTTTTAAGACTAGTTCATTCTTGTCTGTGCTTCTGCACAGCTTTTTGTGGAAACACATGCAGACCGGCCATCATAGTGCGTTTAAGTACTACTTGTAAGCTATAAAATATGCAATAAAATATTAACTGCTTGTTGTTTTAGAAAACTTAATTGGCTCACTCATTTCTTTTTTTTTCATCCTTACAGGCTGCAGCATTTGGCTGAACAATACACACCAGGGCTTTGCATTGAAAGCTGTAGAGGTTTTTCCATCAGTCCATAAATATTACCAACATGCAGAAATTGAATGCATAGCACTTAATACAAAACCGACCAGATAAGGAATCCAAGCTGCCCTTTGTTATATTGCACACATTAATAAAGCAATGATGCTTAAAATTAATTATATTACCCAGGTCTAGTGGTACCATTTTTGATTTCCAAATTATTTTACTGAATGAAAGGTAGAAATCTGATTTAAACACCATACATTTTGTTCTCTTTGTTTTAATGAAATTTCGCTGCAGTGTTGTTCATCTGCCCTTAAATCTAATGAAAAAAGTACACTAGGCAAGAAATCCAATAGGCTCAAAATCCAAACTTGTGTTTTTATTGGGGACAAAAAAAATTTATCATGAGATCAAAAATGACCTGATGCATCATAAAAAGCTGAACTTAATATGTAAGGTCTGCTCAATATAGGATCACCTACAAACATTGCTACAAAGGTAAAAATCAGTCTTCATCAAAGCATTTGTTATTTCAGGGATGTAATTTTTTTTCTGTGTTATGTTGCCAAGCAACTCTTATAAATACCTTCAATGAATTTAAAGTGCAAAAATCTGCCTAAGTTTTTTGATAAAAGTGAGCGATGAATCTTTTATAATCAATTTGGAATGAATCATGTCTTTTACAAGTGCTACTTAAATGCATTTTCTTAAGACTCTTTGTGTTTACTCATTACTCTAAAAGTACTACTTCATGATATGTAAAGGTTTTATATACTGAATATCAAGAGTGAGTCATACCATAAAGACTGCTCTCTGAAAGGCAGCAGTGGTGTCCATTATGCGCTGTAGGATTATGGTCTCCAGTTCTTCTGGGTCCATCTCGTCTGGGTTCAGAGGAACTCCATTAAATAATGCCAGAGGCAAGGCACCCAGCCCACTCTTCCTGTAGAAGAGAGCACCATCCTGGGGGCAAAGAAAATGTTTACTGAATTCCTGACTGTTGCCATTCATTAATTATGGATTGAATCTACCAACTGTTTTATCATTTCAAATTTGTCTCCTACCTTTCGTTTGTAATCATATTCAGAATCTGATCCCAGAATCCGTTCTTGATTGGCTTTTGGGTATTTCTTCTTCAGGTACGCAGATATTGTGTCAGCAGATAATGTTTCCCCCACATCTACTTTGTTGTACATCTGTAAGTGGTGTTAAAGCAGTTCAGACCTAACTGTCAATGTCCTTGGATGTCTCCCACTGTCAATAATTTCTAACCCTCTCTAAAAGAGCTAATAGCCAAGGTAAAACCACGTTTACTGATCTTGTCAAAAATGCTTCAGAACTATAGGATAAGACAAAGCACAATAAAGCAATAAACCTCAGAGAAACAGGTAGATATGAGCTGGCAGGAAACACTTCCTAAAATACGAGATTTATATGTTTGATATACTTACTGAGACTATAGACGTCACAGCTTGGGATAAATCATACTCGTCTGTGATGTAATTCAACAGCCGGTAAAATCCCACTCCTGCGTCTGAGAAGCCATCAATCTCATCTTTGGTGTTGACAACAAACACAAATCCAATTCTATAGGAGCAGGGGACAAAACAAGTATTCAATTTGCAGGTGAGATGAGAATCACTACCTGGCAAAGATTATAAAATGCTGAGAGCAGACCACATAAAAATGTGGAGAAATGTGAGGAACGACAGCACTAACCTCAGGGGGATTTTATGCTTGTAGAAAAGCTCTGCTAGCTTCACCAGCTCAACAGTTTCTTCCTGCAGTGGATCTAAAAACAGAACCTAACAACACAGGCATCAACTTTAACAAAAAGAAACGATAAACTGAAAACAGATCACTCTGAGGCAATTTAATATCAACTTAAAGTTGAAATTTATTTCCTTGCATTGCGTCCATCTGTGTTAATTGAAATTTTGTACAAAGAAACATCCGAAAAACATAATTCACTTAGTTCTCACCAGGTTAAAGAAATTACGTCTGATCTGTCGGATGACGCCAGGAAAGGTGGCTCTGAGAAGTTCCTGCACACTTGCTGGCCAGCTGCGGTACATCTGGTCATTTTCAATGTCATTCATCCACTGGAAAACATATAAATACAAAGCTTGTTTTTAAACAAAACCTCCAGTGTTTCAAAGGGCTTCAGATCAATTCCATTTTTAATCAATCAAATATCCAATTCATACCCAGATGGTGGCATTTCATCCAACCTACATCTACTTAGTACCCACAAAGAAACAATTTCACTCTCATATACTGAATTATTGTGCTTATTTTTGTATCTGTAATTAGGCATATACAATTTAATAAGCGACTCCGGCATTTTATTCAGTAGAAATAGATTAATTATTTAAAATTTTAAATACTAAAGACAAGAATTAAGTCCTCAGTCAGAAGCTTCTTCAGAATTGCTGCAATGCAGACTGCTACAGAAGATCCTTTCTGCCCACAGCAGCAACAACAACTCTTTGAACATTTAATTTCCCTTTAGGATCAATAAAGTATTTCTGAATGAGACTGAATAACACTATCAAGTTTTCAGTGACAGAACTCTACAAATTCAAGTGCCAACAAAAACATTGATTAAATGTAGAAAAGGTTTATCTTTCTTTCACAGAACATAAAGCAGACAGAGGAAGCAATTTTAGAAAGAATATATTTTTGAGAGACTTTTCTTGGTTTCCTTCCAAGTTACAAAAGTTTCAGACGGCCTTTTGAGCTGAAGTATTCTCATGACAAATCTAATTCACACCCCGATCTAAGACCATGAGGAAAAGAGCACCTTTAGAGTTGATCTGACAAGACAGGTGACGAGCCAGAAGAATTATTATCCTGGACAGGACTCACCATTATAGCTGGATGTCGGATATCTAAGGCGTAGCTGTCATCCACTGTGTTCACAAGTAACCTAAGCAGCTTGGCCTGATGTTCTCCCTTAATGCCCAAGTTATGAAGCCCCTCTAAAACCTTGGCCTCTCCTCTGAGGATGTCTAATATACTGAAAACATAAAAAAATGGTGGTTAGTTGTTTTTTTTGTTTTACTTTGCTAGTGGATTTGTATAGAGTTTGAAGCTTGTTGTAGAGTTAGACTGTCCATGTTTTACCTGAAAGGGTTGTGAACATCTAGATCAACGTGTAGTCCATTTATAAAGAGCTCCCCATCTCCTGGCTGGATGCCCATTGTCTCACCAAGATGCTGTAAAGCAAAGTTGAAGTGCTATTTTACTGTGAGTTTAATAAAAGGAAAGATTTGGGCAAAATTCTTCTTCTTCCTCCTCCCTTTTCACAGAAAACAATGTATAAAAATGTGTTTGTGAGTATATTTGTTAAATCGAGTGAATAAACTGGTAGATTAAAAAAAGTTTCTTGGCATTATTGGTTTTAAAAGTTAACTTCCAACAGTCTCACCAAGGACTGGGTTTGAGTTTAGCCTTCCACTAAACGGCCTTTAGACAGGATAACGGCTCCTTTTAAATATAAGATTGTTTTATGTCTTGTCTCACTCAATAAAAATCTGCAATCAAAGGAGAATTTTATTCATCAGTCAGAAGCCAAACCTTTTAATAATGTTCCCTTCACAGTGGAGTCAAAATATTCCAGTCTCCAGGACTTTTAAGACTGCTCAAACACAGCTGTGTTTATGCAAATCTGGGAAGCCAGATTCCAGTGTGGAGGAAATCAAGGCTCTAATGGACTAATTAGCTTTCTCTAATGTACATTTTCATGTTTTTCTTGTTCATAGTGGCAGAAATTCAGCGAAGGATTCTGTGTGTGTGACAGGAATTTTTAATTTATCTGTCTTTTAACAAAGGTCCAACCAATGACTGGATTTGCAAATTAGCCTGTGGCTAGAAAACCTACACACAAAACAACAAGTTGCTCTGTTTTGCACATGCCACACTGTTTAATGTGCTGTCCTTGATTAAATAAATTTGAATAGAAATCAATTGGAATCATACTACCCAAAAAGGTTTTTCAACACTTCTTTTCCAGCTTGCTCTTTCCCATGTATCCTTATACAATGTGTATGTGCACAGAATGTGAAATCTCCCTACAAACATGGGAGGTTTATTCACCTCCATCGTCAGTTTCAGCCTTCCTGTAGAGAAGGTATGGGATGGTTATCGGTATTGATATTTACCAAAGTTTTGAAACCACTGAAATCTTTCATCACAGCATCCCTATGACTTAATGTTTTTTTGTCAGTTTGGGTCTTTCTGATGTGCACAGCTGAGGCACTGCCAATAGCATTACAATAAATTTCTTGGTACGCTGCCGGTCCTATGTCATTGTGATGAGAATGCAGCTTTGGTGCAATGACAGTGCGGCCACTTCTACTTCAAATTTCCCAATAACTGATCAATGAAGCTCTGTGCAGGTCACCTGTCATGCTACCTGGGCAGATATATCACAATGATTTCACCAAAGAAAAAACATCCAGAGGACCTTTTTAAGACTCTCCAAAGGTAGATTTTTACTTTTGTGGTGCAATTTTAGTCCAGTGTACAGGAGATACAAGATCTTTAAAACTGATCTTTTAAGAAGAAAAATATGTGGAAAGATATAAATACATGAAGAAAAGAAGAAAAATGTAAACAAGGCCTTTAAAGAGAATAACAATAAGAAGTTAAATTACAGAATAAAAGCTTGTTCAATAAAATTCTGTGCATGACAGACAGATGTTATCAAGGAAACCACCTGCATTCTCATGCAGAAACACTGCTTATGATTTCACACCTTTTGGTTCTTCTCAATTTCTTTTCTCATTTCCTGTTTTACGGCCACTCTTGTCAGTGATCTGTGGGAACAGTAAAACATGTACAGTCACCATCAGCTTTTAACACATCCCCAGCCAGCTGTAAAATGCCAGTTTTAATCTCCAAAAACCTGTGGGCCCTCAAGTTGGTGCCTTTGCAGCACACTGCCAGTAAACACCCAACTCTTACTCAGCAACTTCTGCTGTTTTTACAAGCTGCCTGAGCCAAAACACGCATACATCAAGAAAAGCTGATTAGATCTCTGTATAAGAGAACAATGTATATTTATATGTCCCAAGAAGGAGACAGAAGGTAATGATGAAGAAATAAAAAAGGTTTATATCTGAAATATTTCATCTGCACTTTAACAAGCATCGATAGTGCTTAGATTAGCAATATGTAACAGAGAACAAGGATGGGATATGGATTTTGGAACAATACCAATACCCCTGCTAGTCAACCAGACAAAGGAAGAAACAAAACAAATTTTCTTACCTTGCTCTGCTTGGAAAGTTTTGACTGAGGTCTCGCATGACCTTTAAAGCGTCGAACTTTGGCACAGACATGATTCTAGCAGCAGCCTGAAAACTTAAATCTGGAGAAAATGGCAAAAAAAGAATAAAACAATGTATTCAAACAAGTAACAATGAACAATAATTGTCATTACAGCCGCAATAATCAATATTTCATTAATGAATTGTTTTAGAAACAGTAAGAATAATTATGGCTTCCTAATAATTTTCATTGTGTCAATAGTGTTTGTTACCATTTTATTGAGTGTTTCCAGTGTATGATAACTGAAACCAATAACAGATCCATAAAAACACTTCTGCCAATCACCTTGCATCTCCCACACTTTGAGAGGGGCCATGTCGTTGGTACTTTCCAGCAGATGTTTTCGAAGTTCGCCAAGTTGCTCCTGGAGTTCAGGGTGAGATGTTCTAAAGCCAGGCAAAGGAAGATTGAGCAAAGCACCCCTCATATCAAATGACATCGATGTTGATGAAAGATAAGGGTTATACATTTCAAAGATGAAATATTAAACATACCAGATATATGGATATTAAAAATGTATTTAATATTTTAAACAATTCCACACATGCTTATTTGTTAAGTAGACGTTTCATTGCATTGCCAAGCATCTTTTTTTATAACTTTTAAACAGTTTTATGTGCTGAGAAGCTTCTTCGACCTCTCGATATGAGTCTTTGCCTTCTTCACATTAAAAGCGTCAGAGTCAGTGATGTTTATGGTTTCTATGCTGTAACTGGATCCCTTTAATCTCACCTAACATTTTCAATCAATTTAAATCTAGTAAGCACAAGACCACTCTAGGACATTTCAGAATTTCTCACTTAATTGGAAGTGTGCTTGGGATCACTGCCTCGCTGGAAGGTCATGTCAGAAGCAAATAAGGGATGATATTGATGTCCTAAGATTTTACTATGTTTTACCGTCACTTTAGACCATGGACATTGGGAGATAGATTTAAAAACAACTCAAAATCACCCAACTCCAATACTAAATTGAAGTTGAGTAATTGAAAAAAAAAAAAATCTTAAAAAAATTACTACTTTAGAAAAGTACATCCTCCATTCATATTGTACAGAGCACCATATCAAAAACTTACTTTTTGAAAAAAAACACATATTTGATGCATTATTAAAATAAATGGAGGTGTTTATTATTTCTGACAGTAACTGTAGTTATTATAACCAAACCACATCCAGCAAAAACAACAAAACATTTAGCTGATTAAACAACATTTAGTGCTGCTAATGATACAGTTTTGTGACTTACCTTAATGTTCCAAATAAGAAACCTTGTACTTCATCATTCTCATCATCCTCAGCATTTATAACCGTCTTTGAATCTACAAAATGTCAGGTACATCCAAAATTAGCATAGACAGCAGGATCCAGTACACACTGCATGATAAGACGCTAACTCACCTTTAACTTTGGTGTCATCCACAGCTTTGTATTCTGTGCTTTTGATGGCCAACTCAACACCATATCCTGATAAAAGCACCTTTTGAGGTTTTGGTTTCTGAAGCAGTTGAAGCAAAGGAAACATATTGGTTTGTTTGTACATTTTTCTTTCAAATTATTGTGACTTTTCAACACTGAAAAAGCTGCCACAAGGGCTGCTTTGTAGACCTGCCAAAATACACAATTACATCAAAATTATAGCTTCCCCCAGTGGTGCCCAATTTTTTTGACAAGTGGGGCAAAACTGTAAAGATGAAACTACTTGCAGGCCAGAACTAAAAAAAAAAAAGATCTACTGACTGTTTTCATCCTATAAACAAAACATGCAATAAATATAATCAAACAAAGATCCTGTAAAATATTATAGATCTAAAACACATTTGCTTTATTTAAAAAAGTTCAAAAAATTTTTTTTTAACTAAACTACTTTTCATCTTGTTGGTTAAAAATATTTGTTCTAAGTCAATTCTGATCTAGAGATCAAATTTAATGAATGAATGTGCTGCAGTCTGTATTTGAGCAAAAGTCACTTAATATTTGTAATCCAATTTTCTACACAATTAAAATGAAAGCAAAAATACATGGCTAATAGAAAAACAACCATGAATCATACCCAACATTTCCAACTTTGAAAGCATTAAATAAATTTACAAAAAATTATGCCATTCTTGAACAGTGGTTGAGGGTCAAACAAAATTATTCCAAGGACTAATAAAGCCCCCAGGCTGCACTTTGGCAATATTTCATTTAGAAGGTTAATTGTCAACATGCAGAGTGATGTTAAATTTATATCTGCTCCTAAAAAAGTAACATGAACATATAAATGTAAAGACACAGTATCTTGCCAGTTATGACTTGATACTTTTTGTTGTTATTGTTGCACATAACCTCAATTGCTGTGCTTTACTTTTTATTTTTAAGTTTAATGGTATTTGATATTCTAAAATCTAAAAACTAAATTTTGTTTTAATCTCACAACCAAATAGTATTTAGAAGAAACATATATTACATATGTATTATTTTCCTCCAAAAGGTGCTAAAGGTTTTATGTACTTTTATGTATGTATGCGCTTTAGTCTTCAAATTGACCATCTTATATCTCTGACTGATTTCTTGTCAAATTAGCATTTTAGAAATGGTACTGAAAGGTCACTGGCAACATTGTCAATCACAAGTGGCCTAAAGATAAACAACTTTAGTGCATTCTTTGATGTATGAATAAAATAAACTTCTGTGTGATTTATTAAAATCATTGCAATATTCATGTGTGCAATAGTAGTGCTACATATGGTTTTTTGAAATAAAGAACCTGATGCATATCATATTTCAAGTGTCAAAAAATATTCCATTGCATTGCAATAAATGATATATTCAGGTGGGCTTAAGTCAAGATTTTTAATGTCAGAAAGGTGCGCTTATCGCATCTAATATCACCATCACAATATTCACCCAATAATACAAAGACAAAATTGTAATTAGCCTGTTAATTACTGAATTAGTATTTCTTAGCGAAAACAAGCAGCTAAAACAGGACATTGTTAATGTTATGTGAGAATCATGTACAATAAGTGGCTGTTTAAACAGACCAGGTTTAAGCACTTTAGGGGAAAAAAGACACAAACATGGACATTTAGCTTTATTTGCATGCAAGCATATTAAATATACAAGCAGAATGATGACAGCTGCTCTTAACTACTCTCCAACTAATGAAAACTGAAGATTAGTACATTTAATGTTACAAATTGTTACAAAAAGCAAATAATAAACTGTACTTGTGCAAAAAAAAAAAAAAACTACAGCTGAATGAATTATTTCACAGTTCAAGCAGCAAGTGAAGCATAAAAACCACTTTATCCTTCTAAATAATACTATTAGGAAAATAGTCTTTGTTAATTTGTCTTGAATGTTGGTCCATTGGTCATGGACAATAACTAATATTTCTGCCTATACCCAATCTTGAGTCAAGAAAAGTAGAAAAAAATTGATCCAACTACTCACCGCTACAAAATGCCGCAAAACATACATAAGCTTGCCTTCTTGTGCCTTCTCCGACAGCACCTTATGAAACAAGTTAAACTTCTTGGTTCCGATTTCAGCATAGAGGATCACAATAGGCATATCAGTTTTATTGACAGCTGGATATGTGTGATCATTCTTATACAAGTATGGTTTTGGCCTGCAAACATTTCAGAAAGTTGGGGAAAAAAAGATTTCTGAGTCAGAGCAACCCTCAGGAAAATAAAAAGAGTTGGTTTATATTCTATACTTAATTCATTTTATCATCAAAAACAGCTGCAGTCCACGGTACCTGCCTGCTGCCTCCTTAAGGAGCTTCTTGATGTCCTTGGTGCTGCAGCTATGTTGACCATGAATCGAGACAAAGGAAGGACAAGCCTCAGGCGGAGGCTCATCACTGGCTATCTGTTCAAAACACAACAAAGATTAGCCTTGGCAATTAAAACGTTATATATCCAAAAGAAAAGTATAAGAAATTGTTAAATAAGAGCTTCTCTTTCCATAATTCTTCAACAAAAATCTTTACAGCAAGTATGAAACAAACTTCATTTTATTCCACATTGTGTTTCCTACAATACCAATCTCTGAATAACTACACCGTCAATGAACACCTAAAGAATTTGCCTAATATTGTTCTCAATAACCACAACGAAACTGAAGAATATCCAAAAGCTAGAGCAACTGCTTCAAGAGCTCTCTTTATTTTTCATAGATTTTCACAGAGTTACCCATTACATTATATTTCTCCTACTTAGGTAAAATGCTAAACGTTTTTTAATCATTATGCAGTGAAGGATAAACATCTCAATTCACAAAATTGAGATGATAAATAAAATACATGCCGGATAGAATAAATGGAAACATAACTCTATTCAAATGCTCTTTTCTTACTGCTTAAAACTCTCACAATCCAGCTGACATTTCTTACATGTAGCATAATTTTAAGAACTGGACAGCATGTTTCTTTTCTCTTCTCTGTACTGATCTACCCCTTAAAGCCAGGTTGATTTTTAAATAACAAAGGAAGGTGCTGTGAGTTTTCTGCTCTCAACTGTGGTGCCCCAACTTAAATAAGTAAATGTGTTTTAGTCTTAGTTTTTTGTTGGGGATAATTTGGGTTTTGGAGGGGATGTGCACTTAATAAATATTTACTTCATCTAAAGGAAATGTTCACATATCAGTATTTTTTTCTTTACGCTTTAATCGATATTCATACTTGATTTAGCTAAAATAACTTCAGTGAGATACTTCTTGTAGCTATCTACTATCTCTGACATCAGTCTGAGGAAAGTTTTGCTCCTCTTCTCACTTTCAGCTGTGAAGTGTTTTCAGAGTTTCTTGAATGTACCATCTGTTTCAGTTCACCCCACAGCATCTCACTAAGACCAAAATCTGGGCTTTGACATGGACTAGGATTTAGTATTCTGGTATATTTTAGGTTATTGTGAAATCTAAAGGCCCAATTCTGCTCCGGCTTTCTTTTTTCAAATGTGGCCTTGTGTTTCCCTCAATCATCTTCTGATACATCTTAAATCAATCCTATGATAGGGAAGCAGTCAAGTCCTCATGCAGCACCACCAAACCATGGCACTTCCAGCTCTGAGCATCACAGTTGGCATAGTCTTCTCCTGGGATGCTGCATATGGCTTATGTCAAACATCTCCTCAGCGTTGGTGTCTAAATAATCCAGTTTTATATTCCTCTGTTCAAGGAACATCCTTACTGAATCCAGGTCTTTGTTCTCTCTTGTTCTCTCTAGCATCATTAAATCTGGCCTCCATGCTGTTCTCAAAAAGGAAATGTTTCTTCCTTGTTTATATCCCATAAATGTCAAAGTTGTCCAGCCTCTATTGATCATACAGGCATGCACTTTCAATAAAGAGTGGTCAGGGACTACTGTAACTTCTCAGATTACATTGTAGGAGTTTTTTGAAACTTCTTACAACATACTGGAGTCTGCTTTTGTGGTGCTTTATATTGCCAGACATGGGAATTTTGGCAGTTTAGTGACTATTTTCTGTACTGTGAAATACCAGATTTCAAATCCACTTTGAATCCCTCCACACACTCACAAGCAGCAACTGTCTTTCTTCTGGAGGAGTCAGAAAGCTCTTTTTGATCTCAGCATAGTGTTCATTCTCACTTCAACAGTCTGAAGCAGAACAGATGAGAAGTCTGGGATTTAAACAAGCCAAACCTCCTTAAAAATGCTGAGTAACAATATTTTTATCCTGTGCACCTAAACTGATATGCCTGTGTGTAATTTTGGAAACAAATGTGTGGGTGCCCTAATTCCTTTGTCACCAGAAACTGCATTTTTCATTAGATGTTCTAGAATGTTCTAGAGGGTTTTTTTGTTCATGTTTAGTTTATACTACACCTCGCAGAGTGTCCTCATTTGTTTTCTGTTCACTGTATATGTATTTTTTGGAAATTTTTATTGGCTTTAAACTGAGGACAAAAACAATATTCCAATGTCTGCAGCTAAAGCAGGGGTCTCAAACTCGCGGCCCGCAGGCCAACTGCAGCCCTCGGGACGATAGTTTGTGGCCCCCGCCTTAATATGAAAGTTTAATGTTAGTGCGGCCTGCGAGTTTGATATAATTGGCACTTTTCAGTGTTGTGTGCGGAGCTGAACGAACTTACCAATCACGGTGGAGTATATTGCTCTTGGGGGTGGGACATCGGCCGGGCCTATTTGCATTTTCTATTTGTCATTATTTGCATGCGGTACATGCGCAATTTCCGCGGCCGCTCCCGCTTCACGTGCTTCAGCATCCAGTCTAGACCCGGAAGTTGCTGATCAGTGTAACGTAATTAAGGTTAGGCGCTGTGTTTAAGGGAGGAGAGGAGGCGGCAGATTCGTCAGGACGGTCAAAAACTCACAACCACACTGGTACTGGGAATTCCACAGTGTTGTCCTTTAATAAATACGCTCTTCACCAACCTTACAAAGCCCGGTTGAACGGCTGCTATATTATCAGAGATGAAAATTGAGCAGCGTCCAAACAACCCGTAACATTACTAAAAAGTTAGGGAGCTAACATGTCCGTCTAGCACGTTTCTCCCACGCTCTCTACAGAGAAGCCGTGGCGCATACTTCTGACATCATTAGCAATACTAGAGTATCTTAAAGAGACACTACACAATTACGGCTGTTACAGCGCCTGACTACGGCCAAATACGGTAATAGGCAATCAGAAAAGTTCGGCTGAGGAGACCGTGTGTGTGAATGCGGCCCAGCCTCACCCAGACTCTACCTCCAGCGGCCCCCGGGTAAATTGAGTTTGAGACCCCTGAGCTAAAGTGTCTTGGTACCACCTTTCACCAGGAATGAATACTGTTTTCTGTCATACCTAGCCTAGCTTTGAACTTGATTGAAAAAAGGCTTAGTTGCAGTTAAATGAAAGCACTTATGGGTTGGCTTAAAAATCAAAACAAAAATGAAATCACAATGAAAAAACACAATGTAAAATGGACATCAGCAATAACTGTGATATTCTAAAGCAATCCTTACCTGTTGAGATGCATGGACAGCTGGTGAATAGGACCGCATGGCCAGAGCAAATCTGAGGAGGTTCACTTGAAGATGTGTGAGAAACTGAGCTGCCTTTTTGATGATCAAGTTGTAATATGAGCGCACGGATTCTAAAAAAGAATAAAATAAAATAGTCAAGATAAATGGCTGAATCCTAAATCTGTTGCAATGATGTCGACTTTTAAGGAAAAACGTTTAGAACACAAACCTCCTTGCTTGTAAACAGTGAGTTCCTTTACAGTGTCAACAAAGTTCCAGAACTTTTCACTTCCATCTTCTCCAATAAACTCACTGTGTCATTGAAAGAGATAATTAATTAAAATACATATAGCTCAGTCAGTAATTGCAAAATTTTCAGATAACATTAAGCCATAAATGTCAGGAATAACAGTCCTCCACTTCTGATGTTTTACACCACAAACATGGCTTTCAGCAGAGATCTTTGTTCCTGTAACGGATAATTTATTCCAGACAGACAAGGGTCATTATGAGATTCCCACTAATTGATAACTTCAAGTAAGAACACTGCAGTTTTACAGCCTCATAGTATTTAACAAAAACTTAGGGCAAAAACTACTAATTTTGCTTTTACTTAAACACAAATACAAATATGATTCTAATGCCGTTAAAATTATGACAAAGTCAGACAGTTCTGTTAAATCACTTATTTATAACTAATGTGATATGACATATAAAAAAAAGTTAAATCCACATATAAAATATGTTTTTGCCATTGTGCTCTTTATAGAGTAACACTGAGAGAAGTCTAATAGTAACATTAACTTAATTAAATTAGGCTGCTTTTCTTAATGAGATTAAGCTGAATTGAGACAACCAACTATTCACACATATAGTCATACTTAACAGCAATTTAAAATCTCCAGATAAAATAGCATGTATGCTTTTGAATTGTGGGAGGAAATTTTACCCAGAGAAAATAGTTGCACAGAGAGGTCTTGAATTTGAACCCAGGAATGTCTTGATGCAACGCAAACCCAATGTAGTCATATTTAATAAAACAAAACACATATATAGATATTTCCTATTTGTATCAGCTATATTTTTTTATAAAGTAGGGTTTAATAAGAAGTTAGCAGCCAAAATATTTTGTTTAACCTTTTGAGTGTTCAGTTCATATTTGGACTTTAAAATGAATCTAATGAACTGATATTATTTTTATCATCTGTCTGCATTGCTAGAAAACAAATATCAGAAACAAAATCACATAAAAGATTATATTACTACCGAAAAGTACAAGGCTTACATTTAAGATTTCAAAGTGGAATAGGTCCTACTTATTACACATTTATCGAGATTTCCGTATGTGTTCCCAGTGAACACAAATGTACCTTGTCTCCAGGAGGAAAGGGGTCATGCTCCACTTGGCTTTGAGGCTGGCCGTGACGCCTTTGGGAGCTGCTATACCCTGATGTATGTTCAGCAGCAGCAGTGACAGTAGTAAAACCTTCTTCATTGTCACGGAGGAACATGAACCTAACGGGGGCAAACACACCTCCGTTAGCTCAGCTCGTCAGTCTGAAAAAGTGCCCGTCAGTGCCACGTAGTTACTGCAAGTAGTATTAGCCAACAAAAAAAGAAAACACTACTAACACGGTGAGGTGTACAAACTTAAACTCAGTAAGACTGTGGTAGGTCTTTATCAACACTAGAGAGGTTTAGTGACATGTATGGAGTTATGCTTGTAATGATAAAATAACGGCTCCTACATTCAGGGAACAGTGAAGTTTACCCAGCTGCAGACTGAAAACGAGCCGCGTTAACTCTGAAAGTAATAAACTGACGGACTAAGACAACAGTTTTCGTTTATTACAGTGTACTTTACGACTGTTACTGCTATTATCGATCATAAACGTATACTAAGTCTCACCTGGCTGGTGATGCTGACCGCTTCCATACAAGCAAGGGGGCTTCACGTTGGTATTTTGGGAAGCTAGCTGGAAAAGGCTAGCGAGGAACTGGGCTTGTGTGACACGCTACTCACGTAAACCGTTATTCGTATTTAGACCAATGTAAAAAAAATAAAAATAAATAAATATCACACTGTTATTTTCAAGCACGTAAAATAAATTAGTTCAAAGCATAACAAAAGCTGATAGTAGATGTATGATTAAATAAAAACCTATGAAAATGTGAGAAATTTTCCGGCACAGCGGCAGACAGCTAAAAAGACTGAAGCTTGTTTCCATACATTTTTCCTCAAAACACCAGGGGATGTTGTGACCGATCTCATGAGCACTAAACGACTAAATGTAGCACATATAAATTGAGACTCTAAGACACGCAGTGTCACATTTTTGTGAATCTAAACATTGTAAGCATTAATTATAAAGTAATCAAATTAAACTAAGCACATTTTAAAATAAATAATTTAAACTGAAATTTTCAAATAGCAGACAATATTTTGTGGTATTGACAAAACACCGTTTTTGGAATGTTGCCATTAGAATGTGCAACAAATTTTGTGCAATATTTCTAAACACTTCAATGTTGTATATTCCGTTTTTAAAATCTTGCATCCTTCCAAAGTTGTCTTACTTACAAATGCAACTAAGGAAATATCCAGTGAAGATAATGGTGCCATCCACACATTTAATCCACTTCAAACTTTTTAGGGCTAGAGTGCCTAACCTCGAGCCACCTCTTCCGTTCTGCAACTAAGGATTTGATTAATTGTTGGCATCTGATGTTGCTCTGAATTATTGATTCCATTCATATTTTTCTCAAAATACATTCGTGGCTTTGTGTTTTTGGTTTTGTAAGTATACCTTTTCTCCTCCTCACCCTGCAAACTGGAAAAGGACATTGACTGCATTGAATTGAATTGAATTGAATTGAATTGAATTGAATTGAATTGAATTGAATTGAATTGAATTGAATTGAATTGAATTGAATTGAATTGCTTGTCAGCCCTCATCCAAGATTTCTTGGAAATTCTAAGTTGTTTGAAAAACATCAGTGTCTTGCTTATCACATGTGTTGGCTTTGTTACAAACTGGCAACATGTCTAGAATAGGATGTTCCTCATCTCCTTCATATTGACAAGAGGTATAGGCATTCATTAACCTTGTGCCTGAATAACAAGTATGTAGAAAAGATGGAGGAACAAACATTTTTATTTTTATTCCTTAAGTGCAGAAAAAAAATTTCTGCACTACCAGGGTCAGTAAGAGAATTAAATATCTAAACCAATTCATTATTGAAATGCTTTTCATGCTATTGATTCATCTGAAGATAGAAAAAAATCAGAGTAACATAATGACAACTCATGATCATTCATGAATTTACTTCAGACTATGTCTGAGTGGAAGCACATTACCTCTGTCTTTGAACTTCCATCTTTGAAATAAGTACAACAGAACAAAATTATTTATTTTATTGGGGAAAAAAAGCTGAATACATAAGAATAAGGACCAGACAACCTCTTGTAAACACAGTTTTAGCTGTAGTGCCTTTGCTCAAAATAATTACATCTCTTTCATGCTCATGCTTTCTGTTCCATAATTTCTAAACTAAAAATGACCTTAATGGTCTGATTCAAGTATGTTCTTCTGAGAGAATCATTGAGATGTTTTCACTGATGCAATGTCTCTCAAACAGCCAGTTTATTTCATTTTATTAAGTTCATTTAAAATTTAGAGAAGGATGAACAGACGGACGGACAGATTGATGTTATGGTGAGAGTTTTAAATTTTTTATTGGAATTTAATAAAAACTAATGAAATGAAATGAATGATTTTTTTAATTTATGTAATTGTTTGCACAAGTTATAAAGTTATACAAATAGGTTTAAGTATTTTGTTTTTAATTTGAGGAAAAGCTACGGAATTGGAGGTTCCAGCCACTTTGTGCAGTGCATCAGTTGGTAACTACGTTTTTTAGGTATAAAGCAAAGACCTCGTCTCTTCAAAACTTTTTTCTTGTCATTGTGGGCAAAACGCTCAAGTTTTGACCTTTCTGACTATATTTATTCTCCTGCTAATATTTAGGTCTTCTATGTTGGTGTTTTCAAATTTTAACTGAGCTAAGATGGTGTCATTTTTTAATCACAGGCTTTCTTCCTAAGTGGCACGTTATCAGTCGCTGACTATATCACTGGCTTGACTGGTGGTCCAGCAATTTCCAAGATTTGAGTCTTGGTGGCTCCTGGATTGTTTTTGAACATTCTAGCTTGTTTCTTTTCATATGTAAATATAAAAGTTTGGAACCAGATGGTTAAAGCAACAACACAACTGGTTGTTCTATCAGTGTAGTTTGTGTAGTCTTATTGTATCAGAAGTAGCATTAAGTTGGTAGTTTGTTTTAAACTTTAAAACCCAGATGTGAAGCTGAACTTAAGTTCAAACAAATAATTGTCTCCTGAAAATCACTCAAAACAAGATGTTTTTAATCAGTTAAGAACAAAAGAAGAGTTCACATCTGTCCTGTTATTTAGTCCTTTCAGATTTAATTTTTAAATCCAACTTTAAATTTCAGGGCCATGCTTGTATAAACTCCTTCCTCACTGAATTGATAAAGCCACATTCTCCAACTTGAGCTCTCAAGTCTTAAACTAAAATATACTAGCAAACCGAAAGTGCAGGGATAGAACTTGAGGGAATTACTCTTTCCAAGCCATTGCACCTCAACGGTGGAAATGAGTCTCGGCTGTTTCTGCAGTCGAGACTCATTTAAAAAGCAGATAGAGGTATTCATTTTCAACCATGATTTTCCTTAAAATCAAATGTTCTAATTTGATTCCATTTTAATTTTTCTCAGTTGCTTCAGTGCATTTCTCAGAACACAATTGAAATTCCCACCACTTGCTCAGTCATCAAATCATTGTCACTTATGCATATCGAAAAGCAGTGTCTCATTTCTGAAAACAGGTTACAAATGCTTTTGGACAATCAATTCAAGTGAGTATGTACAATTCTCTGCTTTTTCTTACACTTTTGATTGCTTATGTAATATGGATCAAAATGTATTATATGGGTCCCTGTTGAATAGCCTCATCCTCCACAACATTTAAGCATAGGTTTGTAGTATAAGCCTTAGAGGCTTGAACAAGTTGTCATAATAAGGAAAGCATATAATCCTATACATTTACATTAGACTTTATTTTTCTAAATGTGTCCTACATTGCTCCCAGGTGAATCCTGGAGTTTCTCCAACAAAAGTAAATGTGTGAAGCATTAGATCAACCAATGATCAACCAGTTTTCTGAAAGAGCTAGAAGGTCTTGATGCTGCATGTCTGACAATGGAATGGCCAAGATTTCAGGTGAACAGCCAGAGAGAAGAAGAGGAAGAGGAGTGATGCTGGGGCAAAGGAGTTAGGAGACAAAACAGAAGACGAGGCAGAAAGCTTAGGACATATGCCAGTTTCCATCACTTGTTGTGACCCACAAGAAGATACTGATGGAGTTTCTCTTACTCTACTAATCATTCCTTAATCTCAGACAGACTGACAGACAGACACACAGATAGATAGAGCAGCATTAATAATACAGTCGCCAAAGGCTGTAAAAGGATTCAGACTGGAATAAAGAATCATCCTTGATCTGTTTATTGACCCAGAACATACAGACAGAGATACTATGCTTTTGATCACAACTTCTTTATGTGTTGTTGGATCTAAATTCAACCTGTAGCCAGGTAATTATGTGAAAATTGCTGCTTGCTAAAAAGCACCAGTGTGGATAAGACAGAAAGTATCTGCAAAGAGGGATGGAAAATTTTCAGTTTCCATATGTGCAAACCTGGATGAGACATACTTCAGAAAGACAGGTGGCTACCATAGCAGTCAATGTATTGATTTGAGAGGCTGAAAACAATACAAAGCCACCGTCTTATATGTAACAAATTTTGCAGACCTTGTTTTATTTTAAATTTTACTTCTAATGATAAAAGATTTTCTGATAGATATGTTTCCGTTTTTAATATTTAAAAGTGGAATGAATGTGTTTGAGAAGTATAGGATTTAGGTATTTAAATATGGGTTTACATCTCTATTTTGTCTGTGTCTATCGTGCTTCTGGCTTCGCTCTCTGTAAAACAAGATTATGTGGTGAATAGGATAGGGGTATGAGCCGTGGAGCTCTCTCCCAGTCCATCCACGAGGAGGGCATAACGCGTGTCGGTTCAGATGCTGCAGCAGCAGCAGCAGCAGCAGCATCCTCTCAAAAAGCAGCGCTTCCAGCTGAGCCAGTCAGTGAGTCTCAGCCCGTCCGTGCAGACAGGATGCAGCTGTCCGAGCAGAACTGAGCCTGTACAGGTGAAAGAGAGTGAAGCTAAAAACTCTCTGATCTCTTTGTTTCTTTATATATTTTTCCTCCCATTTCATCGGAGTGGTCGGAGCAGATGCAGCTTCACGGCGGCTTCAGAAGTTGGACAGCCCCAGATTTGCATGCCATGACTCTTGAATCTGGACATTCCCAAGGCAGCGCAGCGCAGACGGCGTGGATCATTTTAAAAGCCATTTCGTCTGTCCACATCACGCGTGTCAGGAGGGTGATCAACATGTGGCGCTTTAAATAATGAAATTACTAATAAAAAAAGAAATGAAGGAATACTGATCTCCGTCCGAATAGCCCCCGGGTGATACCTGTTATTTACAGTAATGGAATGAAGACACTATCCTGAGATATAATGGATGAGAGATCCAGCAAGCTCATCTTGGTTCCCATCTTGGCAGTCCTTTTTGTCATGATAGGTTATCAGTACATTTGTCCAGCGGGCAGCAATTCGTGCCACTTTAAGTCCGAGGAGAGACTCAGAGGGGTGAGCCTGCTTTCTTCCCCGTATCAGGACGCCGATGACTTCTACAGAGATTCCGACCTGGACGATGACGGTCCGCCGAAGCTGCCGTCCAAATTTAACTTCACCGAGAGAGACCTGGACAGACACGTGGAGTTCAACATCAAAGGGGACGACGTGATCGTGTTCCTGCACATCCAGAAGACCGGCGGGACCACTTTCGGCAGGCATCTGGTGAGGAATATTCGTTTGGAGCAGCCGTGCGACTGCAAGCCCGGCCAGAAGAAGTGCACCTGCCACCGGCCGGGCAAAGAGGAGTCCTGGCTCTTCTCCCGGTTCTCCACGGGCTGGAGCTGCGGGCTGCACGCGGACTGGACCGAGCTGACGAACTGCGTCCCGGTCGTAATGGATAAGAAGGAGGCCCAGAGGAATAAAAGGTATTAAATTAGCAGGCTCCCTACCCCGTGACATTTAAAAACTGCTGCAGGTTATAAACAAAGGATTGAGAAGGAATTTGTGATAAATGCTAAAATATTGTGTCTTATGCAAAATTCTGGTGTAACAACCTATATTGTTCTCTTATCTTTGTAACAATTAGGTGAATGCATTTATGTTACATTTCATGTCATTCTCAGTAAATACGCCCCTATGCAACTCTTTAACCACTTCTAACTTTTCTATTCAGCAAGTGTTCTTTGGTTCATTTATTTACAACCTCTGTTTATCCATCTTTTAAAGGCTGTTTCAGTTCGAACAATCAATGCTTTTAGCTCTCAGGAAAAACACAAAACAAAACATTTGAAAGTGGTGCTTTTTTAGGCAAAAATGTTTAAAGTCAGACTTGTTCAGCTCATTTTATTTCCCCTGAACCACAACATTTACACATCTGTAGGCACCATTTCAATCACATTTTCACCTTTTATACAGAAAAACATGAAAGTGGTCATCAGATTTGAAGGGCCATCTTCCAAACAATACTAAATGCCCTTTGATAACCAGACCAAACTTTCGGCAAAAATAAAATCTAGTAAAAATGTAAGGGAAAACAGATCCATGCACCAGCTTGCATAGAGGGTCAATAAGTGTTGATAATCGTTAACTTTTCTTCCTCAAAAATTTTCATGTTATTGCATTGTATTTTATTGTGCTTTAGTGTGATCTAAAAATGAAAATACTATAACTAGAAACCCAACAATACCAAGTTTTTCACCTAAACTGACTGGATGGGTAGAGAGGATGTTAGCTGATCTTAGATGCAGCTAACAAGCCCATGTTAACCACAGAGGAGCTGCAGAGATCCACAGCTCAGGTGTGATAAGCTGCCACAAAGTTGCAGATAGAAAGCCATTGTTGAAAGAAAGTCTCCTTTAAAATGTGCCACAGGTCATGCAGAAGAGTGAAAAAGCAAATGTGGAAAAAGTTTCATCTGGTCAAATTTGATGAAAATTGATCTTTCTAACCTACATTCAAAATACTATGTTGGGTGAGAAAGTAATACTGCACATAACCCTTAGCAAATGGGTGGAACATGGTGGTGGTGGCATTATGTTGTGCAGATGCTTTTTGTCCACACTGATAAGGAAACTGGTCAGAATTGATAGACAGTGGAAACTAAAGAAAATATGTCAGATAATGCAACAAATGCAGGTAATGCTTTAACTGTCATGAGGACACCGGTGTCCTCTTATCCAGTCTCACTGAACTTAAGCTACACAGCAAAGAAAAATTGATTAAAAATTACAATATCTACATATGCAAACCTAGGCATACTTCAAAAGCTTTGTAACTGTAATTGAGGCAAAATATACTTGTAAATGCTTGAACACCATGTTTCTATTTTAATCCATTTCAGAATAATGCACTATATTGTGTTGGCCTACAAAGTCAAAACAAAACAGTTTGATGTTTCTTGTTGTAAGGTGACAAAATGTCTAAAAACTCAAAGGGCCTTAACACTTTTGCAAGTTCATAGCCCTTGTTTTGTCTGAAAACTTGGACTGTGTCTACAGGTGTAATAAATCTGAGGCCAGTGGTGGTTCCTGCATGAATGAAGTCTGTTTTTCTGCTGCCCTTAAACCAGTCAAAATGAAGAGAAGGAATTCTGGGGTGTAATAAAATGCCTTGCTGTCCTAAACAAAGCACGTAAAATATAAAATAGATATGTTGTCCTTTTTTTGGTGCTGAAGCTTACTTACCCCCACACCTCGCTGACCTTTACTATTGTCCACATTGCCTAAAGGTGTCTTTTTGGTGTATAAAATTAATTAAATTGTCTTTTTTTTCTAACAAAATCTTGATTTCTTACCATCTCAGCGAGTGACTTGCTTCAAATTACAATTACTGCACAAGCTTGATGTTATCTGAGAGAAAAAGCAATCAAGATAATAATTTAAAATTCACTGGGTCTATTTTAGACTGCTGTATCCGCTGCAGAGACACTTGCAATTACTGGCATAAAAGAGATGCAAAGAGGCACATAGCAATGAGTGCACAAGCAATATACTATATATGCTATATGTCCATGTGTCTATTTTTCAGCGCAGTAAGCACGTCTGAGCTCACGGAGTTTCAAAGCAGCATTAGGTTTCCAGACTATTCATTATACAAGGACATTAAAAAGTCAGTGTGCCAGAAATGCACGCAGCACACGCAAAGAGCGCTGACCAAAACGTCTCGTCACGTAAGCTGGATTTCTGAACTGCAGAGAACGTCCTTCCTCTTTCAGAAAAAATACAATCATCCAGCAAAGCACGCAAGCACATGATTTATTTCTGCTGTGCCAAGTGTTTTCTGTACTCTGGGAAGGGCTCACTGGATGCGACAGCTCTTCATTTCACAGCTGCAGCATCTGTTCTGCACTTACAATCCTCCCGCTGCTTGTTCTTCAGTGGCCTCCCGCAGCATCTATTCTGAGGCTTCTCCTTCTCAACATGACACATTGCAGTTAGATTTCCTTTCTGGCCAGCCATTATTTTTCGGTGGATTTTTTTTTTTTTTTGATTGGGATTTGTTTAATGAAAGGAGTATTAGCCCAATAATACATTCATTAAATTAAACAACTGGTCAGAGTGAAGATAGTACCATTGTACTTTCTAATAAGTAATAAAAGTGTTGAAATCTGCCAACAAAAACCTTTGAGGTTGCACTGAGAGAATACAAACAGAATGTCAATATCAATTCAGATACCCTGCCCTTGTATTGTGGGTGCACACTCCTCAGATTGACTTTCCTCACACATGCAAGTTGCCGGCTCCTGCGGTGGCAGTAAGAAGAGGTATAGGAAGGCTGCGATGGCATCCCTCGCGTGGCCTTGCGTGGCCTTTTCAGCCAAGCAGGGTGCGGTGCACGGTGCGTCAGCTGTGCGGCCCAGGAAAGGTCAGGCGTGTCAGGCTGGATCAGTGCGCGTGTCCTGCGGCGTGGCGTCTCTGGAGTGTGCCGTCAGTCAGGGGAGAAGTAGAGCAGGCAGGTCGACCCTCTACGGGGGCATTGTGGAGAAGCAAACCTTTAAGTGCTGTCCTCTTAAGTTGCTTTGGTATTACTTATCTGTTTGCATTGGGGTAGGGCTCACCGAGCAGGTAGTTTTCCTCTTCGGGAAAAAATTCTAAAGGCCTGCAGAGTCTTGAGGAGTGCTGGAAGAATTATTTCTGATTGCTACATGTTCATTATCCAACTTTACAGTCTGGAATTACTCATGTAGATATATTCAGTGTGACACTGGGACACAGCGCAAGAAGCAGCTTTGCAAAATTTATTTCATACAAATGCAAAGAAAGATCTTGAGTAAATCATGTCCTCGGGAGTCTATGTAGTAAAAGGCTGCACTTAAAAATCACAGAAATATTTGATAGGGCTTGCCATCAAAATCAAAACAGGTTTATTTTGTTTCTCACTGTTGCATTTCTTTCATTCTTTCATCCTCAAACATCTGTCAATGACACAAGTGAAGCAGCAATAACACAGTCGAGGAGGCAAAACTATAACTATGAATCATACAGTTTGAAATCTTTATGTTTAGAAATACAGAATGCACCTCAAATAAATCAGTGTCACTTACAGTTGGACTTTGGTCCTCCAAATGTTTTTATAGACATGTAGGGCAATTTATTCTATTTTTATTCTCACAGAGCTTTAGGATAAAAAAAAAACAACAGAAAAACATGTGAGTATGTTGTATACATTGCTGCATAGATGCTTTGTCACACATCCTTTCAGTTAATTGTCTAAACAAGCACAATCAGGAGACTATACCATATGTGCTTATTTAGTGATGGCTCCTTCCTATAGCTAAGACAGAAATAGAAATGTATATTGCTTCGCAAAGTCATTACTGTTAAGAAATTGATTATGAGCATATTTTTAATACAATGGATAAAATGAGGCGGAATCCCCCCTTTTCAGTGAACTGATGTAAATTTACCATAATGCACACATACAGTATTTTTTAATACTTCAAACTTGTATGAGATAAAGTCACACTGACACAGGTGAGGTCAATTGTTTATACTCATCATTAAAATGTGTGGTTGTCGTCATACATTTGTCATCTTATTTATACAAGATATACAATAAATATGTCTTATAATTATCTAGCACAGCTACCATGATCTGTAGATCGGTTTTTATTTGCCATCCAGACATGAAAAGCATATCAGATATTTACACTTCTATACAGTACGGAGTTTAAAGCATTTCTGTTGTAATTATTTGTCTAGGTTAAATGTGGATTGATTGACCACAACTGGGTTTTGGGTTGGAACCAGCAGACAAGACAATTGGTTAAACTTATTGCTAAGAAAAACTGAGTTTAGAAGAATAACCCCTAAAATAGATTACTGAATATTAAATATTTTGGTTAAAGTTAATGATTTTGAATTTTGTTTAAATCTGCATTACAAAGATCAGGTTGGTATGTATATATAGTCAACAACAGCATATTGTTTTTTTTAAAGAAAAGATAACAAAACACAACAAACCCAAACATAAAAATTCAACATAAAAATACAATCTTAGTAATACTTCATAAAATGTTGCACTAGTTTGCCCTATTACTTAGCACGTAAAAGGTTAACATTATTGTAAATGAACCAACTCATTGTCTAATGTATTGAGACTAACAAAACAATACAACCCAATGAGAATACCGTCATCATTCAACATAACTCTACCATCTTACCACTTCTTATTTCATCTTGTGGAAGATTTTCCACAACATCTTGTCAAGAGAGTGTATACCTGAAAATGTCAACATAATGATGGGACTCCTTATCTTTTTCTATATTAGCAAACTCGGTGACAGTGTTTGACTTAATGTTTGATTAAAGGTGTCTAACTTCTGTCCCAACAACATTTTTCTTAAAAAAAAGATTAACCCGGCCTTTTTGTTTGTTTGTGTGTAACAACAGAGTATATTTTTTACATGTGTCTGATGCTGCTGATGCACTTGCCCCTTATAGAGGTTTAGCCACTAGTTTAAAACTATAAACTTCTTCTCCACTTCTGGCCAGCATTGTTACTCTGATTTGCACGAATAGATATCAGAACACTCCTAGCTGTTTCATAAGAGTAGATTCATTTATATTAGCAAACCATGCAATAGTGATGCAAGCCTCACTTTTCTCCACATAATCAGTATTTTATTGGGGAAGGTTTTCCACAGTGTTTAGCTGTCAAAATGTTATTTTGAGAACACAGTTTTTGATGATACCCAAACCCTAAAAGAAAGTGTGAAAGCTAAAACTAAGCACTGGCAAATATTGATTCATTGAGATCTGTTGACTTTAACAAATGATTTTAGAAAGCATTGTTTTACCTGACAAACACTGAGATTATAGTCAATGTAGTTGCTTCAGTGATCTGGCTGTATACTTCCAATCTCAGGTATTTGCTCTACCTTACTTTCTTCTAAGAAAGGCATCCACATGTCCTGCATAGAAGATCTTTGTCAAAAAAATTGCTCACTCCATGCTTTATCTGGAATTACAAGTGGTCACACATCTATGTGTTATATTCTCTTGAAAAAAACCTTCTTTATGCAAGACAACACTCCATGTCCCATTTACAACAATAGCCCATCTGACACGGCAGGTTCAGATAATACAAAATCACCCATGCGTGGTTCTCACTTCCCATTTTTAAGAGAGGTGTGGCAAAAAAGGCTTTCTTGTTGTCAAATGTGCTTTTAAAATGAATTATTTGCTTTGGAAAAACAATAGAAAGGCTGATTATGATTAATTTATCTTTCTTACTTTTAATATTTATAGATTTTAAAGTAAGAAATAAATCATGCATCATTAATCTTAAACTCTATAGTATGATGTGTGCTTTTTAAGTCAAATAATGTATTTTCTTTACTGATGAAGTGCCTATTACAGAAGCCAGTTCTCATCACTCCACCTAAACTAAGATTGTTCAAATGTATGGAATAACTTCCTTTTGTTAAGAAATGCTAATAGAACTTTTATTAACATAAAAAACAGATCAATGAGATACATATAAGTAACCACTCTATTTGGCCTTATCCCTTTTGAAACAGTTCTATTTACTTCCCTGTTATACTTGCTAGCATGCCTTGCAGGAAGGTTTAAAAATCCTTAAATAAAGTCGACCTTTACTTCAGTAGCACAGTTTCACTCTGACCTCTTTAGAGAAATCAATTTTTATTTAGAGTGCATTTATTCACATGAGGAAAACAATTCCAAATGGTTGAAACAAACTACTGGAAGCCCACAAACATAATGGATACACTTTTAAAAATGTATGCTTTAATTTTGTAAGAGGATCAGCTTCAATTAGTAATGTCTAATTAACTCTCCCTGAAGTAAGTAATGTGATGTCACACAGAGGCCTATTTATTTTAGGTGCTAAAATCTAGGCAGGATAAGGATCTGAGATTAGCTGGCCAACAAGCACAGTGAAGAGGATTTTAAAGATGGTAAAAAAGAAAGAAAACCCTGGGAGCTAACTGTTAGAGAAAAGAAAAGGTTTGCTAAACTTTACTCCCACTTTAGCTGAAATTATATGCTTAGGTCAGTTAGACTTAGCTTTTTGGCAAGAAGCTCCCCAGGTAGTTTGTTAATAAAAAACTGCAGCCAAATGTTAAGCATGGTGGAGGATCTCTGATGCCCTTGTTGCCTGTTTCTATTCCAAAGTGTTGGGAAGCTGACATGGGATTATTAACTTTTTAAAATACTAGGAGATTTTAAATAGAAATCCAAAGAACTCTACCACTGAGAATTGATTACCATCGGGTGTTTTAGCAGGGTAATGAACTGAAACACATGGCCAAATCAACAAAGAAACAGTACAGCTGAGATGAAAATTCCTCTATGGTTGTTTAATCAAAGCTTGTGAAATATTAACAGAGAGGATAAAGTCCTGTCTTATTTGTAAAAGGGCGACACCAAAGTATTGACAGTTCTGGTGTAGTGCCATTATTTTTGTTTAAAATAACATTTTTAAACTTAATATTTTTGTCATAACACCAAATAAATGTAATAAATTAAGTGGAGGAGTTTTTTTTTTCTTCAGTAAAATTAAACCAGACCAAATCTGGTCACCATAATTTGATCAGTTTCACTTCACTTAGGCTCTGTTGCATTAACAGAGCCTAAGTGAAGAAAACTGAAAATGTCCCATCAATTGTACTTTAATTTGAAACAGATCCAATTAAAACAAATTTTAGTATTATATGCTCATGTTAGTAAGAGGAGGCTTGCTTTGTTGCCACACTTAAACCTTCTCTGAGCAGTTCAAATATAAAAGTTTAATTTAACATGGTCAGACGAGCGCATGGATGAATACCGCTGTAGCACATCGGGGATTCACACGTTTCCAGCTGTTCCTGGCTGTGTTCTCCTGCTCTGGAAGGAGGTGAGAGTGCAGGACTTTAATGAGACAGCGAAACAGCAGCACAGCTGACGCCCTGCGGTCACAGATCCGCTTGAATGAGGGAAGCTGGGTGGATTTACAGATCTGGGCACATCGTTCTGATGTAGGAGGCAGACCGCTCATCAGTATGACGGGGTGTTTATAGTGTGTGAAGCTCAGAGTGCCCTTGTAGGCCGTCCAGGGCACGGAAATTGCTTTTCATGTGTCATTAATTCAAGTCGTCATTGCTGGCAGGCCTGAGCAGTAATTCAGTTGGTCTGATAATTAAGTGCTACCTCCACAGAGGGAGCAGCGGCATATGCGAAACATTTGTTTAACGTCATAATAAATATGTTTCAAATTTGACTCAAGATTTGCTTCGGAGAAAACATATTCCATGAAACCTTAGCTGCCAATTAATGCTCAGTAATTTTAGTTGCTCATTTATGTTTATGTGTGAAATTTTTTTCTTAATTCAATTAGAGTCTGAACATTCATTGAATATCTAAATAAACAAAAGTAGCCCTCATATCTGCATTTATAAAATATACTTTAATGGATATTTGTCAATATTCATTTAGTTTGGGAAGTGGGTCTGTGTCGTTTATTTATTTATTTATTTTTTTCCTAAAAACCACTTAAGATAATGAAAACTCGGATGCTTGGCAGAAAATATCTGCTGGTCAGGCAAATATGATTTTCCAAGAATCTGATTCAGCTCTTTTATTCTAAGAAGTGAAATTTGTTGCACTGGAGGGATACATTTGTACCCCTTCAAAAGATGATGCACTTAATTAGATTTTCTTTCACGTTACTGCTATTTTATCAGCTTTGTGTGTTAACACAGCGGCAGATTTCAGGTTTGTTATGTAATATGAGCTTTTGATTAGAAGCAGGTCTCTAGACTGAAATAAAACAAAGAAAATCAAAAACCATTTAGCTTATCTTCATAGATGTAGTTAGATGCTCCTGAAATTAGGGGCACAATGATATTTGTATGTAGGTTCCACCCATTTCTCATATCTCATCTTCAAAATGGGAAACACAGGAGAAGCTAGTTCAATAAGGGAGATATGGCTTAATCTTCATGATTTTGCAAAAGACTGTAAAAGAAATAGATTTTCCCACCAACTTGCCTACCATGCCTACAGCCAGAGCAATGATTAAAAAATTGTAAAAGAATTAAAACTGTGACTGGATGAGAACTCTAAATTATCTTGCTGACACACACGCGCATAGTAGAGGAAGGTGAGGAAGATAAAGAATGTCTCAGTGTTGGAGAACTGGAGCAGTCTTTTTATGAGTGACATTACGCTAGCGTAATAAAAGACTAATTTATTTTAAGGCTCTCAACACATCTTTACCAGTGATGCCAGTGAAAGTGGTGGGGACCTTTGTTCAGACTTGGTGTGACTTGACAGATTCACATATCAAAGAGGAATAGTATGACAGCATAGGTGACTGGCTGCGTTGTTTCTCTGGTTCCTACAAGGGCCAACGAAAGGAGCACACCAAGAATAACCGCGTCTTGAGTTGATTTATTGTAGGAAACCTGGAGAAAGGTCATCTGTCCTTATTTAGGGCGAGCTGGTGACATGTAAGTCATACTGTGGGGAGGCTAGGTTAAGCAGAATGCCTCACGCAGCTCCTCCATTTGGATTCAAAGGCTCAATGAGCACCTGGCACACTTAAAGTGTAAGTGCAGGTAGAGTCACCTTCACAGACTAATCCTCTGCTGCATGATCGTGCCACCCAGCAGGATTAAGTTCTCTGTGTTTTTGATGTTGTAACAATTTGTGCTGGCTGGCGGTTTGGTGCAGCGACTAAAACTTTTAAGTGCCGCACCTCTGAATGGCCCCACAAGGAGAGCTGCAACGACATTTGTGTATGAGAAATATTGCACCAAAATTGCCCACAGCATGTGAAATCTGTTCAGCAAATCGAATATTTACTGCTGGGCTCCTCTCCATCTTTTCTATCGTGTGGATGCAGTCAGACTTGGGAGAGGAATCTGAATAATCACACTTAACAGATTGAAGTCCAGATTGCCTCTTAAAATCCTGCATTTATAAATAGGTTTGTTCTTCTTTAATTTGAGAAGTTATTTAGATGTTTGAGCAGAACCACACTGTGTTGAAACTCTTTTTCATTCATTTTTCATTTAGTGTGTGCGATGCCTTTAAAAAAAAGATTTATTTGTTACGCTTTGTCATATTTGTGGTTGTAACATGAAAAATGATAGATGGTTTTCAAAATGTTTTACAAATAAAAAACTGAGCATTTATATTTAGCCTCTGAGTCAGTACTTACTGTAATTGCAGCTTTAAGTCTCCTGAGGTATCCATCTATCAGCTGTGCACATCTACAGACTGATTGTTTCCTCCGCTCTTCCATCTAACATACCTGGATCCCACTGAAAGAAGTGCAACAATTTTCAAGCTGTGCCAATGTTCTCAATTGGGTTTAGGTCTGGATTTTGACCAGGCCATTGTAATATATGCATACACTTTGATCCAAACCAGCTCTGGCTACATGTTGTCCTGCTTAAGGTTGAACTTTCACCCCAGTGTCAAGTGTTTGGCTGATTTTATTATGAGTCTCTCCCATATTTAGTTCCATACATCCTACCATCAACTTTACGTCTCATCTCACAGAGGTTTCCCACATCATGACTCTGCCACTAACATCCCTAACAAACCTTAAAAAAGTTGTCGCAGAATAACTGTGTTTAGGCTGAGATTAAATTGCACACATCTGGATTTGAACTACAAATTACTGGATCTTATTTACAAATATTAGTGAGTATGGTTGAGAACAAATGTATTTTTATTAGTAAAAAAAAAACAACCAAAAGCATAAAATCCCTTGCTTCAGGTTGTCACATAAAATCTCACTAAAATGCATTCAAATTAGTGGTTGAAATGTGTTGTGAGTATTTATTCTTCCGCAAGAAACTGTAATATTTACAGTGAAACAAATTCATAGCTGAATGTTGCACTAACACTATTATAAAAATATATGAATAACTTCCATTTTCTGTGTTATGGGAATCGAATAGTAGTTTCTTTCTCAGTTAAAAAGAATTTCATCCTTGGAAACAATTTCTGTTCACACCCGTCTACAGTGTTGCAGCATAAATGAAGTCCCGGGCCGCAGTGTAATAAGTATGCATTAAAAAACTGTCTTTATAAGCGTACGGTGCTCAAGATTGGGGTAACATCTTGTGACATCACAGCGTGCTGGAGTGGAACAAATAGCATTATGTCTCAGCACGTTTTACGACACAGCACATCAAGCTCATGGTAGGAATCTGATGTCCCTCAGCGTGAGTCATTCCCTCTTGACATGGCAGATGAATGGCTAAAAGACAGAGCTTTTAAATCCCACCCACAAATCCTGGGATCACTTAACTTCTCATCAGTCCCCATCCAGCGAGGACGAGTCGACCACGACGTGCTTCATTCATCATTCCGTGTGAGGCACCATCTCTCACTTTCGGAAACCGAGTTGTGCCTTTTGTTTATCCTCAAGTCGGCCATGATGAGAGGAAAATGTCCCGACACCGGTGGCATTTCCTGCACTAGGTGGTGCCAGGCATGTCTGTGAATCAAAAGAAGTCACGGAGAAAAGAAACAGCATTAAGTGTCTTTGAGTGCCTCTTCTGAATGATGAAAACGTGTCTCAGTGTCATCAGGAGGTAGATTATTCCATTACTGGGTACTTCAGGTTTGGCTCTATATTTGAGTATAGTGCTGTAAATACAAGCGAACTTATCATGTGCTTCTTGTGTGCGTATACTGAAACAATTGAAAAAGCCACTTTGATAGCTTTCAGTAGCAGTGTTGCTATGCACTTGCAATGTAAAGTAGGGTGCTATCATGACTAATGGACCAAACCTGGATCTTTTATCGACTTTTACAAAAAGAGTCAGGGATTGATTTGACTGCTTATACCGCCGCTATAATCTCCCCTCCATTGATACGGTTTCACAGCCATTTGTAAAACTGCAGCTACAGCCCTTTTTTAACATCAGGTGTCATGTTGAATTTAATCATATTCGGCTCAGTGTGGAGCCAAGCTCTGTTTTTCTTTGAAGTTTGGCTCACCTTGTCAGGTCTATATAGCATATAATGAACAAATATGTGTGTGGGAGCAACATTTAGGTTTTGGAAGTTCAAGATGAGAAACACAAGTTTTTTCGAGGCCACTTTGCTCCCCCGCACAAATAACATTCTGCAACAAAATTCTGATTTGAACCAAAGTGAAAACCAAGAAATAAGGAAGAGCTGTCTGGTCAAACAGAGATGAAAGCAATATCAGAAAGAAAGACAAAAAAAAGAGAACGGTTGGCAAAAGGATGCCTGATTTTTGCAATCAAAACTTAAAGCTGGAGTAGTTTTTTTTCCAAATATGATATAATATAATGGCTTTGTCACATTAATATTTCTTGATGCTGACTTTCTTGGCAACTAAGAAGTTTCCAAAATGTAATTGTCACTATATATTAACGTTGAGTAAAAACTAAGCCTTCAATAGGTTCTATTTTACAATAATTTATAATAGAAAAACAGTAACCGTGTTGCTGAGGTAATATAGCATGTATTTTTAAAGCTTACAGTTCAAAATGTTTTGTAAATTATTTTTAGTTTTCAAAGTAACATGTTCTTATATTGCCATTTTTTAAACAGAACCACTATGCTAAGCCTACATAGGCTAGTTATTTAGCCATCTTAAGGTTAAATAACATCATTTAATGTATATTTACAATACATTCCAATGTATTGATCCGAATTGGCCAAATTTAGAGAAACATCTTTGGTTGGATGTGACAAAGCGACTGTATCTTGCTGGCTCATTAGTAAGATGCAGATGTTTTTAACATGTGACAGAAAACCAACTATGTTTTTTAAGAAAATAAATTGCCTTTCAAATGAAATAAAATATAATTATCTCCTGTTTCACCAGTCTTATCTTATATGTTTTTAATTTTGCCTTTATCTGCAAAGTGGATCAAGATGGATGTGGTAGATCTAGTTAACAAGATTTTTCCCTGAGAAATGTGTTTAATATGACGCATTCTACAAAAAGTATATTTAAGATGCTAGAATAATGTGTCTGGATAACTCAAATGGGATTCATTTGAAGTTTCTGTCGAACACAGTTAAGAAAATTGGCAGCAGTACAGAAAAGAAAGGAAATGTTTTTGAGGCAAATTAAGTAAAGACATTATGTTTTCTGAGCTGTCAACCTCCTACTGTGATGCTTCAAAATGTTAATGGAAAAAAAATGAATGCATTTAAAATATTTTTTCACATTGTAAAAATAAATTATGCATTTTGAATTCAATGTAAAAAAACTGAAACAGTTTCACAACAAATTCAATTAAGAGTGCTTTATCGGATTTGCTGTCTGAAACTGAGTCCCGAAGCTACGTCTTATCTCTTTAAGTGAGAAAAGGACGGAGAGTAGCTTTGAGCAACCGGTTTAGCTCAAGACTGTATCCTTGCAGATGATTGATTCAGGTACAGTGAGGAGGCAGAGGAGAAATCGGGCTTCGGGCTGTGTCCGTTAATCACATGGTGTTACCACACAGAAAGCATTTATCACCAAATACCAAAAGGATTCAGTTATGGGGGAAAACTCAAACTAGTCTAACCGCTTATATGCAATCTATCCAACGCCACAGAAACCCCCCCCAAAAAAACGAAACTAAAAAACAGCTCTAGAGACTGGCTCCACATCCATTTCCACCGTAGTAGTAGGATCCTCCCAAAGTAATGCCTTGCTCGTACAATTTAGGACAAAATATGTACTGGGTTTGTTGAGTTATCAGATGGCAAATTATGTCTTACAAAAGTGATTCTATCCTCCTGGTGTTTTGTCACTATAATTAATCTATGCCAAAATGACAACTGTTAGGTTCAGAAATACATTTCGGGTAGATTTCAGCTGGGTGAACCAGTTTGAATTTCAATACATCAGTCCTGCTGGTGCGATTTTCTGGACTTCTGCCCTGGGCAAGATTCTCCTTCTGCACCTAGAATATTTATAAAATTTTTAAATTTTATTTACTCAAGAGCGACAGTGTGAATTGAAGAACAATCTGAGTAACATGAGTATAAATGCACTTAGGTGCATCCCAAGACTGATTTTGTATGTAGGTTACACAAATAGATTTTTAGTATATTCTGAGAAAACTCTATATTTTCTTTAACAGATAAAAACATGGGATTTAAAAAAAATCTGATATTAATGTGAGTTGGATCCCGCAAGTTGGATTTGTTATAACTTTCTTATAACAAGGTTTTTTTTTCTAAGAAAGAAGATTCTAAGAAAGCATTAAAATATATATTCAGGATTCTAGTGTGGTTGTGCTTTTGTGTCTTCCCTGAATACAATTCAAGCCTGACTGACATCATGTAACGCCTTTCACAAAGAGATACATATCAGAAGAAACATCATGGTAAAATTAAAAAGATTGCTTTAAAAACATAATTCTAGCAGGGGTGTGAATAATCCTGGGCCAAATGTATATAAACAGAGATGAATTGATTGATTATCTCCTCCTGACAGATTGCCACCTTTGGCGGTGAGCCAGAATTGTCTGAACTTAACCTGATTATATCTCATAAATCCATGGGTTTCAAAACTCAGCTCATATTTAATTTAGATTAATCGTCATGTTTTCCATGCAGGATTAACCGTTTTCTTAGTTTGATATGTAAAAAATTACTTAGACATATCAATCTATTGCACATTTATGGACTGTCTATGGAAAAGTAGATTAAATTCCTCTCAACTCCATTTTTCCAATCTGTAAGTTATAAAATACCTGTGTGCTAAAACAATAATGATTAAAAAGAATAACAAACATGCTGGCAAGATTCTAACACACTTTAATGTTGGGGTGAAGCGAAAGAGATGTTCCTAATATTGCAGGTAAAGTGGTTTCCAGTGCCGTGAGGAATTTTAACTTAATGTAAAGTACCTAACTTAAGTGATATTTGAATAATTAGTTTAAATGATGTATAATTGGCTTACCAAGTGGGTGTTGGCGATCTACTTCTGCTTCTCGAATCTAATAAGAGAACACATGGCGTGTGATGACTGGAATTTGAGATGGAAAACGTGTCAGATCCGTTTCAACACCTGGAAACTCTCCATTGTGTTTATGCCAATGCGTTGCTGTTTTGCTCTTGTTTTTTAGGTCTGACAGATGCGAGCTGTAATAGGACTAAATCACTCTGGCCAGCAAGCTACCTTTGCCCTGCGTGGCTAAATCACCTTCAGAAGCCTTGCTATTCATCCAACAATCTTTTAGTTCACTTTATAATGCTTAAGAGTTCAGAGTTGGCTGTAGAGTTTTCTCTTGCGTTCGAAAGACTACAGCAAAACACGGTTCTATAGGAGAGCATCAAAGACAACGATTCATCGTTGCGTGTTCGTGCAACTCGACTCGCTCAAATTGTACATTTGATCGACGTACAATTTGATCAAACGCATCACTATGAAGAGGGCTCGAACGTGCGCACACAAATTCTGGTTCTAATGAGGAGCTAATGAGGGCTCTCCATCAGCGGCTAATTAGACATAGGTCTTCTTGTCAACCAGAAATAAATGTTCCACTATATATTTGGGTTCAAACACACACTTTGGTCAAATATTTGAAAAGACAAATGAAACTGCCAAGAACCACAACCACAGATCTATTTTATTTTTTTTCTTATATTTGGCCTTGAGTATTATGGTGCACAAGCTGTACTCCCTCCTACGCACGTCTACCATTAGCTATGATAATGGATTTCTCAGTGGGGTGAGGCGGTATGTTTAGAGACTGTGAAATAATGAGTTTCTGTACAGCAGGACATTCCTTATGGTCAGGGTGGCGGCTAAAGCTAAAGCTTGTTAAAGATTAAATGCTGTTATTGAGCTTGCAGGCCAGTTAAAAGTCAATCATTTAAGATAAAGAAACCTACAAAAGTATTCATACCCCTTCATCGTGTTAGGTGATGTTACAACCAAAAACTTCAATGTTGTTTGGGATCTTAGACCAACTCAAAGTAAATGAGACATAGCTTTTCAGTTTGTTTGTTTAAATAAATACATCTGAAAAAAAGGTGGATAGTTTTGCATTCACCTGTATCAATAATGTCAGGAAGTGTTTCTAACAGCTTTGCATTTCTAGAGCTGGAAAATAGCTTAAGGTTTCCCTTCTTTTCATCTCCCTCCACCTTTTCATAAATTCTGACCTGCTTCCTTGTCTCTACTGAAGTAAAGCCTTCCCACACCATGATACAGCCACCCCCATGTTTCACAGTGGTAATGGTTAGTTGAGGGGAACTTGCAGTGTTGGTTTTCTGCTAGTCAAAGTGTTTGCCATAAATTTTAAACAAGGAGCCATCTTCCCTCTCGCCCGGAACGTTAGCTGGAGATAGGCACCAGCACCTCCCGACCCCACTAGGGACAAGGGTGTAAGAAAATGGATGGATGGATGGAACCATCTTCCATGTTTGTTGTGTCCTGGACATAGCTTGTGAGACCCCGCAAGTTGGATTTGTTATAACTTTCTTATAACAAGGTTTTTTTTTGTTATTATACAGTGCTCACTAAGAGCACTGTATAAGCCCTAACCTGTTCCCTGGTACTCTGGTTCACTAATGCTTTCTAACTAAAATCTGAAGCCTTCAAGAAATATCTTTATCTAATGAAACGATTAAACTATGGTACATAGTACTAATGAGATATCTGAAAGTCGTTGGTTGCACTGGATTTTATATGGGGGTATCAGAGTAAAATGGGTTGTATACAGACAAACAGCACATAATTCAGATTGTTCAGAATTTAAAAACCACCTTTCTTCCACGTCATAATTACACTCCTTTGTGTCGGTGTGCAGCATTACACTCAAATAAAATCCACTGAGGTTTGTGGTTGTTACAAAATGATAAAAAAAAGAGGTGTGAGTACTTCTTTAAGGCAAAGTACATGATTTGTATCTTGATTTCAACCTCACAGTTCATTCTGGCTGTTTTAAAGCATTGGATCATGTCCAACTGAGTATTTGTTTTGGGAATTTTGTAAAAAAATATAGGTGGATCTAAAATTAAGTGGTTTATTTTCTCTGTAGGATATCATTCGCTCCCTTCAACTAGTCGCTCCTGCTTTGTATGGTGCTGTCTTAATATCCATCCATGCATTATCTTACATGCTTATCCCTGAGGTAGCGAGGGGTGTTGGTGCCTATCTCCAGCGGTCAATGGGCGAGAGGCTGGGTACACCCTGGGCAGGTCGCCAGTCCATTGCAGGGCAACACATAGACAGGACTAACAACCATGCACACACACACCCCTCACCTAAGGAGGATTTAGAGAGATCAATCAATCTGACAATCATGTTTTTGGACGGTGGGAGAAAGCCGGATTACCTGGAGAGAACCCACACATGCAAACTCTTGGTCCAGAATTGTCTTGCTGCAAGGCAACAGTGCTACCAGCTGCACCACTGTGTAGACCCGTTATGTTAATACTAATAAGAAAATCTAAAGACTTAAAACAAGATGTATCCATAGGGAGCCTTTCCACAGAGTTTTCATTCTGCTGTTTACCTTGAAATGAAAAGCGTCGCGATATAAGGCTACACATCTAAGTCAAATTTTAATAGTTTAAATAGCAAAGACACAGACCGAAGATCTCTGAGGACCTTTACAGCAGCGCTTTATAATTCAGAGCAAACAGACGCCTGTTTGTGTAAACCCTTCATAAGCAGCTGTGTTTTCCATGTTAAGAAGACAAATAATGTCTGAGCAAGGGCAGACACGCTGTTTTTAATTACCTCTCCACACTTGCAATCACAGCAATTCTCTTGTCCGCTGAGTTGTCTGCCTAAAGTGGATCAAAGTCAAAAGTGTCCCAGCAGTGTGCATTCCAGATGAGCCTTTGGTTGTTTTAATAACTATAATGTGAAAGCTACAGGGAAATATGCAGCACCGCTTGTATTTTTCTTCTTTTTTTTTTTTAATGTCAGTGAACATTTGGAGGCTCTGACTCGCCGAAACCGTTGCAGATTGAAATTCCTGTCATATTTACGGATTGACAGGTCATCCAGAAATGTTTCATTCACGGCAGCGGATGGAAATGAAACAACCTAAAGGGGCGCCCTGCCACGCCAACGTCGCTTACTGATGTGCAGCGGAGGAGGGAGAATGACATTTAACAGCGTGAGGATGAGGAAGCTCTGACCAATTCACACCAGATGCCTTGTAAACATACAGAAACAGGCCTGCTGATCTTTTAAAAAAGGAGTGAGGAGAGCCTGGGGGTTGGGGGAAGCAAGCCATATGGCTGAGGGAGTTATTTCATCAAGCTTCCACCTTGCTGCAGTCAAGGGAGACAAACAGTAAAATCAATACTCCCACTCAGGACAGTTCACTACAAGGGCCTCCCTCAGCACAGCTGTCTGTCAGAATCAGTCCCTCAAGCGGGATGGGAACTGCTGACAAGCTGGGTGTCAGGCTGCGCTGATCATACTGTCGGAGTGCAACTAAAGTCCTCTTCAGTACCGCAGGCACGATCGCGAACACAGTCACAAACTGTGGCTTATCCGCCTTTTTTCACCTCACGCCTCAGAGACATTTTCGGATTACATCTGTGCAAGAACAAAATTGTGTGTGTAATCAACATCCATTTCACAGCATCAGCACAGCAGAGCTATGAGGATGTTGTGGGGTGAGATTTTCTACTTCCCCAAAGTTAAACTTCTTAAAGTTCTGTTTATTGTCAATTTTTAAGGATAGAGTTCAGAGATTCATGAATTTTCAAATGGATGGATGGGTGGAAAATAATAAGTGACTATAGACCATGATGTCCTGAATTTGTGAATTTAGACTAAAAAAACTTCTCTTCCTCATCTTGTCATCTCGTCAGGATAAACATAAAAGACCAAATGGCAAAAAAATGAAGCTGTAATTATGTTGGAAACTCAAGCTCTCCATCACACTCATGGTTGCAGATGGCTCATCAAAAATCTAAGCAAACAATTTGCGCTAGATTTTCTTTGATACCTTTATCTATTCCATTAATAGCTCTGTAAATGGGGAGTGGGTTGTTAACAGACCAACAGCCACGTTTATCCTGTGTGTGTGTGTGTGTGTGTGTGTGTGTGCGTGTGTGTGCGTGTGTGTGCGTGTGTGTGTGTGTGTGTGTGTGTGTGTGTGTGGGAATGAGGGGCCCATCAGAGAGCCCTGCCAGTGGTAATGAAGCCACCACTATAAATGGGCTAGTCAGTCATGATTAACTGCCGTGTCATGCCTGAAGTAATTGCCTTAATTAGCTATTGAGCAGGTTTCAGGGTTAATGGGACACCAGGTTTGCAGTGAACCTGATTTACTGGAGGAAGGTAATGATTTTACTCTCTTCTTCCCCCTCATTCCGTGAAATGATTTGATTAACAGTAAGGGAAAACCAGACCCCCTTGTTTGTTAATACAAAATCAATTTCATGGCTGGCTGAGCTATCTCTGACGGTGTTTTCGTTGGGCGAGCAAGGCCTTCAGTCAGCCACTGGAGACAGAACAAACACAGACAGACCTGTTGAGGAGTACAGGCGGTAAATCTGCCCATCTCAGTGCAAGGAGCAGGCGCGCTGCTTGGGAGCTGGCAGCTCCTTCTAATTGCCCACAAATTTACCTCAGCTAGGATTTTCTGCCATTACCAGCAGACGGTTTTTCCTGAGACTTTGTCAGAGAGATAAGTCTGTGTGAGTAGTTAGGAAGGAGGCAGGTACCATAAACTCTCCCCTGTGAGACTAGATCAATGTGTTTAGAACAGTGTTTTGTGTGAAATGCTGGTGGGGAAAACATAAAAATATTTCTCCTCCATCTCCATATGGCAAAGCCTTTTAATTAGCAAAGCTGGTCTTTTATTGAACAGAGGTTTTTACTGTTAACATCCGATATTTCTCACTGAAGACAGATAAACTCTCTGGCTCAGATTGTTTGTGCCATATTGTTCTTTCAGTAGAGCTTGGGCTGTGGAGTTTTGGGCTGATAAGCAGATGGGATTGGGCAGTTTAATGATATCGTCTTTGGCTTGAGGAAATCATGGGAGGCAATATTGTTGATGTTTATAAATTCTCTCTGACAAAAAAGCAGATTAAGCCTTTACTATATTAGATCAGTTTGGTATTCCCATAACAGGTTTTTTTATCTGATAAATGGCAAAATGAATTCTGGGGAATTCTTTTTTATTTCTTTAAAGTCATGCATTTAGATAGACTTTCTTAATTTTTGGTTCAATTGTCTTTTACAGAGGGTACGGAAAGTATTCAGACCCCTTTACATTTTTCATTCTTCTTTTCATTGTAGCCATTTACTAAAATAAAAAAGTTATTATTTCTCATGAATTTACATTCAACATCTCACCTTGACAGAAAAAACAGAAATGTAGAAATTTTTGCAAAACTGAAATATCACAAGGTCATAAGTATTCAGACTCTTTGCTGTGACACTCATATTTAACGTCTGTTTCTTCTGATCCTCCTTGAGATACTGCTACTCCTTCATTGGAGTCCAGCTGTGTTTAATTAAATTGATTGGGCCTAATTAGGAAAGACGCATACTTGTCTATATAAGACCTCACAGCTCACAGTGCATGTCAGAGCAAATGGGAATCATGACGTATAAATATAAACAATACTGTAAAATTCTGGCCACCAGAGCTGCTGGTATTTTACCATGAGTTAGAGAATTTTTTTTTACAATGCAGAATGCAAAAACATAATTAGAAACATCTTGGTCTAACCATAATCAACGTTTGTGAAATTGCTTAATTTTGTTATCTATAATAAATTAGCTATGTTGTATATGTGTACTGAAACATGAATTTGTTGAATGCTAAACATGAATTTAGCCATAGTTTGCAATCAAATTTGCAGATACCGTCTTGGAAACTCCTAACAGCTTATAGAGCAAATAAAAAAGAACTGCTGAAACCAAACATTCGCTTCACACTTCAATTGTAGTAACACTTTTGTGCCTCACAAAAGGTGCTACTAACATTCAGGGAATGAAATAAGATTGTTTCAGCTTGGTAAACCTATGAGTTAAAGGCTAAATTCGCCTTGGACATAAAAATGCATTCGTACAATTCCATAATGCAGACATTTTGTGCTTTATATTGACAAGAGAAAGTGTTACCACTGTGAATGCTAGCAAAGGGATAGTGTGACAGCATTCCCACTGTAGTTCCTCATAAGATAAAAAGTCCTCTGTTGCCTGCAGTGAGGATATGGTAAAGTTTCATTACTGACTCTGCAACAGTAAAAGGATCAGAAACAAGTCAGCAACAGAGAAACTATACAAACATATCAGCCTGCTTTTTCCCCCCCCTCTGTCTTTTTTCTTTTCCCTGCAGCCCCATGATCGGCTTGTCAGCACTGCAGATGCCTTTGTTTATTGAGCAAGTCGTTCCGCTCAGATTGTCAATGAAACTTAGTGTGAGCCAGCTAAAACACTCAAAGTCCCACTCATCTGTCAGGCACAGCAGTTACACTCTGCCCTCTGATAATGTTGAGGCGTACAGTGGGGGGATTCTCTGCAGCAGCTGTCAACTCAACTAATTCAGCCTGAAGTATTTGATATGTGTGGAGCCAGGAACAAGAAAAACACTTATGACCTGAGGATTTGTCGGACCAATTATTATAAAACGTGTGTTTACACATAAAATTCTTCTATATTTAGTAGTACTTGGATTCTAATTGATATTGCCAAACTCTTACAAAATAACCATGTAATGCAAAATGAAATATTTTAAATTTTTAGTGCCTAAGTGGACTGCAGCAATAAAACTTGCATTGCTGGAGGAAACAGTCCTGTAGTTTCACTAAATGACTATTTGCATATCAAGCACATTTATATGACAGAGTGTAGTTGCTAACTGGCATGCAGAAATTATCCAATGCTTGTCATCATCCCAGCACGTTGATCCTGGAATTTACAGTAAAATTTTCCAACATTCATCTGTCAATAGCTTTGGCTCCTCATCCAGCCTTTGAATAATAATGTAAATTCTCATTTTGGTTGACATTGAAAGCTTGTCAGCAGAAGGAAGCATAAAATGCTCTGGTAGATGTCTGTAGAGTTCAAAAACAGAGTGGACCAATACCAGCAGTCTGGGACATTGACTTCCAAATGAAATGCAAACTTCCTTTTCATCTGAAAAGAGGACTTTGGGCCACTGTGCAACACTCTTTCTTCTTTTTTTTCCTTTGCCCACTTCAACCAAATTTTTGGTTCACAAGAGTGGCTTCACATGAGGAATGCGATGCTTTTTGGATTCATGTAGGATTTATTTCGTTGTGACTGCTTTGAAGCTCATGAAATTTTTAAATGGATTTTGCTTGGCAATTCTATCAAGGCTGCAGTTTTCCCAGCTACTGGTACAACTTTTCCTGCAAGATTTTTTTCCTGCCACTCAACTTTCTATGAATACATCAATCTGTGAACATTCAGCTTATGTTCAGTGTTAGATTTGTGCCAAACACAACCTTTTGGAATTGTGCCTCAAAAGTTTAACTTTAGTTTCATCTGAGCATGACACATTTCCCCACAAGATTTTAGGATATTGGAGCCATGCAGGGCTGGATATTTAAACTGGAAAAGTTATTAATGTTTTTAGATACATATTAGTGATTTGTGTTTGGGGAAAAAAAAATGTCTTAACTGTTTTAAGTAAATGATTTTAGGACTGCTGCAATAGCGTTAGCTCATACGACCAGACACTAAAACTCCAACTTTATGGTGGAACAAAACCAATTACATTTATACTTCAGTACTATTCCTGCAGCTCATGAGACACACTAGACTGTCTGGAGAGACTCAGTCAGAGAAAGGATAAGTGCTGAACTATGTCTGTCTTACATTCCTGTTTTCCCCAGCTGTAAAACAAAGGTTACATATCTGGACTGGTGTTTGATCCGATCTGACTGCAGGAAAAGCCAGGAGGTCCAGGCTCTGTCTACTGACTCCTAATAGAGTACATTATTGCAGCATGACATGGCAGGGATGAATTGTGGATTTTATCAGGTTAAGATCTGTAGCAGGACTGATTCTCCTTTACTCTCCTGCTGATCAGGGAGGTTGAACAGCTCTGCTCCTGAGAGACGCCCCAAGCTGATAGCTTTAAATGCCACAGAGCTCCAGGGCGAAACAGCTATCAAACCCTGCAATGCAAGAGTGAGCCCTGGTTACAATGGTCTGATAATGATGGTCAGGACCTGCTATATCTCTTCAGCAATTCTCAGCAGATATTTTCTCCCCTCGACAAAGCAGGTAGGGGAATCTGACATCAGCACAGCATCAAACAGGGTGAGGGGAGATTTGGCTGATCTTGTCAGAGCCCTTCGACATAATCGCCAGCTCCAATGCACTAACAAGCATCTGAAGCATGACCCTCCAAATAATCAAACAACCCTCTTTTGCAGTGTGGGACTACTGCTGAGCCTCTGACTTCTTTAAGTTGTATCGCTTGCCAAAAATTTGATAATAAAAAATATGTGATTTGCAGGCAAATCAGAATCTAATTTAGGAATTTGGATGAATGGATACGACATACTCAGGTTCTGGCTGCTGACTGAGGCGATGGGCTAATAGAGCATCACTGGGTCCATCTGTGGGTCCAACTGGTGGGACGAGAAGGAAGATAAGTACTTAGGAGCAGCCTTTTAATTAAGAATAAAGAACCAGTGATAAAGATTATTCAATGTGTATTTAGAGTGTATTCAAATTTTTTAGAAAATAAAAGGATAAGTTAAGATTGGATCTCTGAGATGTTCATGTTCTGTCTTGTGGATTAGATAGAGACTTTATTTGTCCAGTTAGAGATTAAATTTCGGCTCTTTCACCAGAAAAGTCTGAAATCTGATTCAAGGGTTTTTCAGGTGAATGAATATAGAAAAATATCAAGAATATTAAAATATATTTCCTTCCATTTGTCCTTTCATCCATCAATTTTCAGTTATCTGTCTGTCTATCCATCTGTTTTTTATTCCAATAATATATTCATTTATTTATCAAATATCCCTGCATCATATTTCTGGTTCCATGTTTAAAGCTGCAAAAATAATTATCAAGAATTAATTGGGAACTTTAGTTTTTAAACTTTAAACTGTCTAAATAGTACCAATAATTCTTGAAAATTGAGTCTGTAAAAGGCAAAAGCACAAAGTTTAACAGGTGATTTTAAATTTGGATGTAAATATACAAATACTGTTAGAAAAAATTTAATGTTGAGAGGAAACCATTCTTATAATGTTGCCCGATGAGATTACTAATTCTTGGACATTATATCTGTAAATTTAAAGCCCCTCCAGGAGTTTAGCCCCTCCTGGAGCTAAACTTGGGCTTTTTTTTTTTTTTTTTTACAGTGGAGTGGTGAAAAAAAACCTGTTTAAAGATGTTTCATGGAAGAGTGAAGAATATATTGTGACATTGGGTTTTGTTTTTACTTCAGATTTATTGAAATACATTTTGTAAACTAATGCATCTGATGACAGTTTGGAGCTCTGGGAGGAGCTTTTGTAGTTTCTCCTTACAGCAATAAAAAGCGCCAATTAAAGGGTGGCTTGTGAATCCTGGGAAAAGGTCATTTTGACAGTCTCATCTTTACACTTAATGGCCTTCACACAGTGCAGAGCATAAGCTTGATACCAGGCAAGGAGTGGACATAAGTAACTTCTATCACAGAGCATTTTGCCATGTCATGGCAGCCAGTATCAGCCAATATGACAACAGCATAAATGATGATTGGCAGCAAATTCTATTTGATAGATGTAGTCAAAGTTCTGCAGATAGTTCCACCTTGAAACACTCAAGGTTCACAGAGACACATGCATGGTAAGGGATCCTAAAGCTAGCTGGAGACACGCTGTGAAATTAAAAAAAAATTTTGTGTACGGATTCAATAGTCCAACCTTTTACGTACGCACACACATAGTCTGACCAGTCGGGTTGCATCCATACAAACATGATTTGTGAGCTGTGAATTATTGAACTCTGCAATGTAGCCATACAGTTTGAGTATGACTTCTGAAAATATTGCGCAGCATATCCCCAGTTTAATTTGCACCATGAAGATGAGCATGTGCAGATTATTGTATTACTTTAGAGATGTTATATATTTTCCAGGCACATAGACGATTTAATACTGCAATCAAGTTACTATGTTACTTTTAGTTATTAAAATTATTTACACATCAAAAACAATGAAAAAGAAATTTCACTTTGCGTCATAGTTGTATCTGACGCCTTGGAATTGGCCTCTCTTTAGAACAGTGTTGTTGTTATTACTGTGCAATAGGTAAAGTTGACCTTGACCTCTTCTTGTGGCATATAGTGTATTTAGATCATTTCTCAGGTTGACAAAAACTAAGACAACCAACTTGTAGAAAATAATTATGCCTCTTTATTGATGTTAAGCAGATCAAGGACAAAAAGTAAAGGTTCACTTTGGGGTTAACTAAATATGGAGTATCCCTTTATGTTACAGTCAATAAAGAAAGCAGTTTATCCCCTGAATGATCACCTGAGCATAAAGTATGAATATTGCCACCTTTCCTTGGATAATCACGCTAGTATATTATGCGAATGGAGAGTTGAGTCACAGAGTTTATATATTTCTTTATGTATTTTACAGTAGGACTTGTTTGTGTTGTGCATACAAAGCAGGAAGAAGATAATTATGAAATGTTCCTGCTGCTTCACAGTCGCACTCCAATAAACTACTCCACATAACTGTGGTGAAATGGTTCATATGTGGATTCATTTCATCGTTTCATCCCCTATCTAACAGCAATTCTTAACAAGATAACACAACCGAGTGCTTTTTATGAAAAATGAATGCACATACTGGTGATCATTACTGTGTTTAGTTGACAGAGAGTTTCAAGTTGTAAACAAACCAAATTACATTACATTAAACAGGCAATTAGAAAGAATGTGTTGCAGAGGAGTTTTTACATAGATATATGCTGCATAGTTGTAATATTATAAGGAGTTTAACTACTTTATAAGGAATATGAGTCTGTAATATCTGAGTGTGCAGCAAACCCTCTCCACCAAGGTTTAGAATATTAAAATTCAAGGCATCACCACTGTCTGAAAAGCTCTATTCATCCTGGAGAAAAAAAAAACACAAAAATTGATCTGGTCTTTGTTTGCAGTAGGAAAGTGAACAATTGGCGTTCAGTCCCCATGTTAGATGACTCTGCAGAGGTTGTGAGTATTTATCAGCATCAGTCAGAGATGTGGCTGGCTGCTGGAATTGTCAGCGTCGCCAAGTGAGACTTACTCCCCCAAAAACAATTTTTGTCAGAAAAGCAAGCTTGTCAGAAATTGAGGTCCATTTCAGCAGAACACTGTACGATTCTTTATTAGCTGCTTGTGCGGTCCACAGAGGGTTTGTAGTAATTAAAATGCTGCAAGAAGCACTTTATCCAGGAAATCCCCACTGCCTTCGTTAGCATGAACAGTGTTGGGCTTAATTTCAGACCTTATACCTGCGCTTAGTAAGCTGGGATATGTGTGCAAATGTGTTGCTTAAATTATTTGATTCTCGTTCTCTAAGTTCTAAATAATTGGTGATTTCTCACATCTTCCAAGTTAAATCTACTCTAAGTTTCCTGTTCTTTGCTCAATATTTTTGAAGCAGCTTGTTTGAAAGCAGAGATGGGACAGAAGTGATAAAGTGGTAAATCTAGCTTTAATTGGATTAATAAATAAGTATGTGACATTTATATGCGGATAAAAATATTTAATTTCTATCTTACAAGTTATAATGGTCAATTTAAATATGTAGGCTTTTTTTGTGAACAGTTTTGCAATGCTCTATGTGCCTGAATTTATTTCCCTGTAAGAAAAAAAAATAACCACACAAACATTAATGAAGTCAAGAATCAAGAACGTTAGATTAAATATTGCTATTGCTGCTGAACTAAAATTGCATTTGCACAAAGTCATAGGCCCCAATAAGCTGAAAACAATGTGACCAGTGTTATCCTGATCCCGTATGATTATGTTAAAATAGACTAAGTTAAATTACAACCTTGTCCTGTAAACCTGCGTTGTAAAAACCTGGTCTGGCAGTCTTATTACACACCATGCTGTTGGAATGTAAGACTCAGTGTCTGTTTTATAGGTTATGACAGGAAGTCTATTTGCTCATGTAGAACGAATAAAGCACAGGCTCAGAGAAGTTATTTTCCTATTCATCTGTTTTTCATTTCACTTGCTCCACAATTCATCTTTTTGCCCTTTGTAGTTTTTATTAAGCTTTTGTTCACTGAACCTGTGGTGAAAAAATATCTTATTTACATAGATATGAATAAAGGGAGAGAAAAAGCAGTATATACCAAAAAAAGCATTCAATTCACAAGTCATTTCACCTCAAATCAAAATCCGCTTGGAAGAAAAAGGCTCAGGAGGTTTCTCCTTTTAGTCTGTGTCAAACTGTGTGTATAATTTATGCACAGAGCTGAGTATTAGAATGACACATGTCAAATGAAATACGGGTTTTTCACAGTGGTTGTCCAATGCCGCTTTTCTTCTAAAGTTTTCTTCCAAATTCAAAAAAACTATAGTCTATATTTTACAGAAATTATAAAAGTCTTAGAAAATGTATAATGCAAAAAGAAAAAAAAATGCTCTCCTCATCGGCTATGTAAGAAATTCTTCTTTTCTTTGTCAATTTGTCAATTTACTTCTTTTACCTGCAAACAAAACTGAAATTGCATAAAAGGACACAATTTCTTTTTCTTAATGTGAGTCAATAATTACAACTTAACTTTCTCTGTTCTAGCTCATTTAGGATAAAAACATTACTTGTGTTCACTAAAGGCAAGAATAATAAGAAAAATCTGATCAGAAAATAGTTTATTAAGTATTAAAGTTTGGTAATAACTCAAACATTCCTTTTGTGACATTATGACAAAGTCAATAGAAATCAGCAAAAAGAATTGTGGAGTTGCATGTCTTCTGTCTGATGACTATGATTTAAATATCAAATGCATGAATGTGCCATGTTTATCTTTTCAAACAATTATGCCCATTACCCTTGGAGCCACAGTTCAGGAAGGAGACAAGTACAGGTTTTAGGTTTGTCCCAGAGAAAACCCTGCTTTCTGTGATAAATGTGTGTGTCAGCCAGGCCCATAAAAAACAGAAAAGACCTTGTGAACATGATGGGTGAAGGCAGTAAGATAGTTCTGTTATCTACAGCCCTGGCCGTGACCTGTGGTCAGCTCAAACTAATATCTAAATGTTTGGCTAAAATGACTATCGTTACAAGAAAAATGTGAAAAGGTTGCAAACCTGAAAACACCATCCCAAATGGCAAATACAGTGGTAGGAATATTATTTTGTGTGGATGTTCAGCTGCATGTGGGACTGTTGTTCTTGACGAAATAGATAACATCATGAGAAAAGAACATTATGCAACATCTTAAGTCATCCGACAGAAAGCTAAACCAAATTATAGGAGCTAATTCAACCAAACCAAATTAGCTACAAATTAAAAATGCGTGTGTGATCAAGGTGACCTACAAACCTGACTTGGCTACACCAGTCTAGTCAGGATTAAAGTGCAGGAGAGAAGCTTTTGGAAGAATACCCAAGATGTTTGAGGCAAGCCAGAAAAGTTAACAACAGTTCTACTAAATACTGAGAAAATGTATTCAAACTTCAAATTTGAAGTAAAAAAAATACTTCAATTTTTTTTTGAAGTATTTATATTTATATTATATTTCTCTAAATAGAAAGAAATATATATATATATAAAAAAACTTTTTTATTTTATTGTGTACCAAATAAAAAGATTTAGTCTAACATAATATCAGATAGAGAAAGAAAAAAGTTTTGTGTTGTCTTATATGGTGTCACTGGAAACAGAAAACAGCAAATTAGTTTGTGTTGGGTGTTACCTTGCAGCTCAGGGCATTTGTTATTACATAAGAGCAGGGATGAGAAGCTGAAGCCTGACAGCTGTTTGCAGCCATGCTTTCCATTTCTGAGAAAAGCAATAAGGATAAAATAAATGCTATCAGATAGGAACACAAACATGGAGATAAATCTCTTGGTTGCAGTCATCCTGGCCATTAATCTGCCTTTTGTTCCACATCGCATTGTTGTTTTGCCTTGTGCAGTGGCTTCCATGCAGTGGACCAAACACAAACGAACCAGATCTAGTCTGTCGAACACATGGGGAGATTTTTGTTGTTGCTGTCTTTCTGCCGAGGTTCAGCTCCTTCCTGGCAAGCTGTGGTAGGGTCCTTGCAGGTTAAAAAGAAACCAAAACTAATTTTTTTGCCCTTTCACAAACTGAAAGCAACAACAACAGGCTATTTCAGGTCAGCTCAGTCAATAAGCAATATTAAAACCCTGAGCTCACAAACAGTGAACCCGCAGAGTGTGAGAGTATTCAGCCATAATACACAGCGATCTCTTTGTTTTGCATTTAGTGAATGCATTTTATTTTTCTCTAATTTCCGACTCCAAGGCACGGCGTTGTAAAGCTGCTGAAATCCTTTACACGTTTCCCTCCCCAGACCCAATCAGCACAGATCTGTCTGCAGCAGAGGGGTTCATTGCTGTAGCATATCAACGATGGGCATTTGATACTGTCTCTGCAGAGCACAGTCACATAATCCAGTTTGTGGGCCAGAAAAAAGAATAAAAAATGTTAATTCAACTGCGGCCAAATAATCCCCTGAAATAACAAGCTTAAAAGCTAAAACCTTCCATAATTTTATCTGGAATCTTCCATGCACTGACAATACTATGACATCAAAGCAGGGCAGGAAATGCATGGCTAACAAATCAATGGACAGAAGAGTCGCATTAAGGCTTAATTCATGGCAAAGTGGAGCTTTAGGAAAGCTGTGCGCTTCAAACGATACAGAGAGACAGACTGAATCAGAGATACTCAGCCTGCTGTGCCACTCATCCCCATGTGTTCTGGGGCTTTAAGCTGGACATCAGTGCAGAAATAGTTTGACCATTTTATTTCCTTTTATGCATCAGCTCTTAGGATACAGAAACAGCAAAGTTAATGAATTAAGCTGAAATACATTTTGAAGTAGCTATTATTTTAAAAGCTCAAAAGATGACCCAGATTTCAAGTAACCTTGTTCTGCAACAAAATAATACTGCAGTGATAAAAAAAAAGAGCTGACCATAAAAACTAGAGGACCACAGAAACATCTGATGTGTGAAGTTACACAAACTTGTGACCCCTGCACACTGCCAATAAGTAATTGGAAACACAGTCTCAACAACCTTTAAATCATTTTAGCTGTTTTTTTTCTTCAGTCCAGCTATATGTCCAATCTCATCACCTAAACTAAAGCAGGAATTTGCACACAACTCCCTGGCAAGGATACTTTGGCAGAGAAGAAAATTAGCCAGACAAGAGTTCAGATCAGATCTTCCAGGTCTGACAGAACATAAAAAATATATTTTTGTAAACTTCTTTAAATTCAGAGGCCTGCATACGTTCCCTTAATATTTGTCAACATTTAAACTATATGACGTTTGTCAAATGTTATGATTATTCTTCCGCAACAATTTTCAGAAATATTGGCCATCACCCTGAGAGAACTGCTGGCTGTATCAAGCTGGTATGTCAAAAATAATGCCTATGTTGTGCTTAAGTCATTTTGTGACTAATTTAGAAATATGTTAATTGTTCAGCTAAAGATACCTTTTGGGTTCACGTTTTTATAAAAACACCCTTGCTAATGACATAAGTATTTCCACATTCTTTCTTCATGATGCCATCTATTTTATGAACTGCACCAGTCAAAACAAATCCACATCATAATGCTGCTTTACATTTAGTCTGATTTAATATATTTGTTTGTATAAAACAACACATGTATTATAGCACACTGAATGTAAACATTTGTTTTCAGCTAAATATGGAAAAAAATATATATATATAAAAAAAACTTTTAGGAACTCAACAGAAAGTACAAAAGAAGAAAAGGAAAATAAGTAATGAATCAAATAAAATATATGTAAAATAAAAGCCTCATGGACACACTTCATTAACATGCACTTTCAACAATAAGTAAACTCGGATTTTTTAAAAATGCACTTAAACAAAATTGTTGTGAAGAATACATTATAACATAATTTTATTCCTCCAGAAAATTTACATATTTATCCTAATTATATTTATCTGAACTTTTTCATCTAATTATGCTGCGGTCTTTATAAACTTGTTGACAGCAAGATTCGAGTAGAAGTACATAAACATTAATCCAGTGATTGTTTATACTCTCTTGGTTACATACATAGAGACTGGTACCCATCACAAAGGAAATTCTTTTACTGTCAGTTAAAAAAAAGTGTCTGTTGTCATGGAAATAAATGATTTATCTGCAGTGTTAGTCTTCCAGTAGTAAGACTATCTTTATGTTGTTTGCCAGGGTTCATCCCAGCACCTTGCAGATGCAGATGTCAAACAGAGCAGTGTGGTTTTAATGTGGTAATTAGACACTGAGGGCCCGCCTGACTCAAGGACACTTCACGAACACTCCAACATCCTCTTCACCTTTACAAATGCCTTCATCACTCTCCCCACATATTGCCTTTGGGACTTTTTTGTGAAACAGAGCATCAACCTTTGATTTTTTTTTTCTTTCTCTCCATACACGTACATCAGTCCAGATTAGAGCTGCTCATGTTCTGCACCACAGAAGACTTGAGTGATACTTTATAGCTGGTCGCTCACTCTACCCCAATAGTCCTCTTTGGGTCCCGATTCTGCTTTGTACACATATTCAGTCCCTATGCAGAGGTTGCTTATGAGGCTGGAAGCAGACAAAGCAGAGGGAGATGGAACGAGATTAATGTGAGGAAATTCATTCATTGTCGTGGCTCTCGTAACAAAGGCTTCCTCCAAGAAACGATGTGACAAGATATTGTAGGGAGCGCATACATCAAAAGGGATCCATCTGCATTTGTTTCATTTTGCATCAGATCTGAACTGCTCCGGCAGCACTGAGCATTAGTCTCTTTGACCTCCTTGTAGACTGAGGAGACGGTGGGGCATGAGGAGATGGATTAGCAGGATGTTCAACTACCCAAGAAAGCCTTGTCATCTTGCAACTGAGCCACAGCGGGCACGGACCTCCCATCCTCCCAGGGTCTGCAGTATGAGTAGTAATTGGCTGAGGAGACAAGATGCTAGATGGCAGGACCGGCTGAGGTGAAAAGAGAGACGCACATGGTGATAAGTCAAAGCTATTATTCCTGCATCATTTATCCCCTTCCTGCAGTTTCTGCAAAAAGTCAAACAGAAAGTGTCAGCAACCTGGAATATTTATTTAAAATTGCTTTGCTCGTCTTCATTGAAGTGTTTCTTAAATAAAGTTTTTTGGGAAAAAATTAGCTTGGATGAAACTGAGCTAAATTATTCTAATATTTTTTGGGGGGTTCTTTGAGTTAAGTTTGGACAAATATAGTTTTCCATTGATGTTAACACTTAATCCAATCTGTGAACAACTTTCCACTTTACAGTGATCCAGCAAGTAGGGAAACCTGTGTCAGGATCTTGGGTTGTTAATTATTTTGTATTTAATTTATTCTTCATTACTGCAATACTGATGCAGTATTTCAAGTAGAAGGATTCCTGACTAAGCATTAAGTGCAAATACTCTACTGTACAAAGAGATACTTTTCAAAGTTTCTGTGTTAAAAAGCTGTGATGAATCTATATGAGCTTTAATTTTCCAGGAGAACTACTAAATTAAATCAACTTTTTAATTATTCAAATTCAATCAGATGTAGGTTTAAATATTTGTGTCTCCTGGAAAAGTTTTACAGCTTCAAGAGCGCCCCCTTGCTGAGCTAAGTGATCAAGCCGATCATCAACAATCTGACTCACTGTTTTTACGGCAAACTAAAACATTCATTTACAGATGAACAATTATGATAGAAAAGGGAAAACAGAGGCAAAAAAAATTACCTCTAGTGCATATTTCTTGCAGGAATGTTCTCATAAAAAGCTATTCATTACAACATGAATAGCGCAGCTTTGAATAAGCTGTCTAACAGATATTGGCTAAATATTTTAATGAATTATTTTCCTGGCTATGATGCAGTGACAAGTGTATTTGCAAGCTGTGTGATACTCAGAGAAAATGTTCATGTATTTGGTGAGAGGCAATAAAAGCTTTTAGGGTCTATGACTGATGAATTTGTACATTAGTTAATATGTGAAAGCTGAAGTGGATTTTTATACCGGCATGACTTCTGTTGCATTGCAAATTAGAAAAGAAAAGAATGAATACGATTTGAAATAAAAGACTTATTGAGAAAGAAATTATTTTCAAATCTGCCCTGAATGGAAAATCTGATTCCCTAGGTAACAGGAACATACAATAGTGAGCATAACTCCCTGTGGTGACATAAAAAGATTTTTCTTTGACCATAAACAACTTCTTGTTACCTGGGCATCTATTTCTATAGTCTAGAGTAGCAAAAGCCTGATGGCAGATACTTTCATCAATATACTTGTGCTTTGATAAAATCTTGTAGTGCAGCTGATAAGTCTGAATTTCAGATTTTTATTTTACTATCTGACAAAACAAATAGCAAGTAACTTTATTTTGAATATGACCTCATTAGAATATACTACATGAACTGTTGTGCAAGTTAAATCTAAGTTCTAAGTTAAGTTCACATGGGTTAAAAATCCACATCTGCAGACAATAAAGATTATTATTAGTAGTAAATTAATTAATGTTAATAGTATATAATGCACAAATAAATCCACAATCCTAAGATAAACATTCAATCATATGTTTTTGCACCAAATACTTAAAGAAAATTTTCAACAAAAACTGCACTCCTCCCATTCCACAGGATAAATAGAGCTATAAAAGATAATAGGGTCTCAATTAGCATATTGATTTTGTTGTCATGAACCATTTGCAACCTAATGCTTTTTTTTTTACTTTTGTTTTATGTTCTTTCTTTGAACACAAAATGTATTATTTGCTTATTGCTTATTAAGACCAATTTTAAAGCATGACAAGGCTGTTGTTTGTTTTTAGTTAATTCTGATGTAAAAAAACAAAAAAAGCATCAGCACAATTTCACCTATGCTTACCTCTATTTGTAAAAAAAAAAAAAACTTATACAGATGTCTGAATGTCAGTAAGGCTGGTCACAACCCCTGCCTGCAGCAGACTCTGTACAGGAAGAGCAGCACAGAAGTATAGGAATAACTCAGCTTCATGCATCCATTTTTAGGCTTAAGACATGACCCATTGGCTTAATGCAAGAAGTCAACAACTATCAAAGCAACTTTTTCCAACAAACATAGATAGATGAGTAATATCCTGAACACCGCCTGCATTTACACACACACCAGTCACTAATCTTCTGCTTTTAAGAGGAACATTGCAACTGCCTTAAGCATAGAGCTGCTAATGTTTCCTGTAAAAATGTTCTGTTTACAGATTTCACAGCATTCCCACCATTAATGAGTCATTTCGACCACACCCATACATAACAAAACTGGGGAGAATAACACACTTTAAAATAAGAGCCGATAAAAAAAAAGTACCATGCCAATAGCATGATGACTGATTGAATTTTTATTTTACTTTTAGCTATGGCGGACTTCCTTAAGAAAAGACAAAGGAAAAATATTCTGAGATGAATTTATCTCAGAAATTATAAGTGATAAATTACAAACACAAATATTTTAAGTCTTAATCAACGTCAACTGAGGTATAAATAACTCACATGAGGCGTGACCTTGCTTGGGATTGTACAGTGGTATTTTAAATACCTTGGCAATTTTGTTAATGATCAAACCTCATCACTTTGGCTACAAATGGTTCCAGCTGAAAATTTAAAACACATTAACTGGTAAATGATTAACACATGTGTTTTATGAGATTTGCAGTTACCTTGAGCACAACTTTAAAGTGAAAAACTATGAAGAACAAAAGCATTAAACATGCATTACATATCAGTCATCACAGATCATCGTGCACAGCGCAATGTAAGAAAGGCGGAACAATCTTCATTTCACCATGATGAGCCTGAATAATTTAGACACAAGTTATTTGTAACCATCCAGTTTTCACCGGATTCAAGCTGAGGAAATGTGCTGTGACAGATAGCTCACATCTCTTGTTAAATGGTAGTGTGGCTGAGCTACGTCTGAGCATCAATAACGCAGGTCCTCACAGGCTGATCTGACTCATTAGCTCTGATATTGGTATGTAATGGAAAAGACTCATCCCACTTTGCTCTATCATGCTTTTTGTAAAGACCTTGTGGTTACATACAGTCATTTGAAAACATCTGGAGATTCAATTACAGGATCCGTGCCTTACTATTATACTTGGATATTTAATATTAATTCTAATCTAAAAAAATCTAATCTAATCTAAAAAAAAAAATTGAAATAAACTATTAATCTGAAGAAAAGACCTTTTTAAAATGTGCTTAACAACACTGAAAAAGTGTAGTTTCTGGTGAGGAATAAATTAAATCACCCCAACTTGAAAATGCAACAATTACACACAGCATGTCACATCCGGCACACATGATTAGAACATTGTTATTCAGGATTTTGAAGTAGGTCTACCCTGTTAAAATCTCAGACATTTAGTTCAGTATTTTTATGAAGCCTTGCGTCTGCAGTCTTTAGAAGAAAAACTGTAGCTGCTCTTGTGTCTGGGATTTAGAGAGGCCTGAGAAGGATTTTAAAGGAGTCATTTCACCTTATGAAAAATACTTCACAAGTGACAGACACTCAAATCATCTGACAACTTACCCATATCCGGCTGTCTGATCAAGTTCTCCAAAAAATAAAAACTCCAAAAATGCAAAAAACCTGCTGCTATTGACATTAAAATAAATACCCATATAATCAGAAAGAGACTGCAGAGGTTTAACTTTCATAGGAAGTGTGCAAGGTTGAAACCTTTGCTCTTTAAAAAAAAACTCTGAAGGCCAGACTGAACATTGCCACCAAGTGAGTGAACACAAGCCCAATCTATTCAGAACCCTGGCAGAGTTAAAATAAAAAAGTAATCTTCTAATTTTACCAACATGTTTCTTTTGACATAAAGTAATATTGATGTTTAGAAATGGCCCAACCAAAGTCCTGACTTGGGTATAAAATATAAGAATGGAGCTAAAGATAATGGTTAATTTTGGACTTGGTGCTCATGAGAAAAGATAAATCAGCAAAGTATCAGTAGAAACATGTAAAAACCGTTCGTTAGTCCATCTTCAATACTTTGAGCAAGAGATGAGGTAAACCCTTGATAAGTCCACAGAGACAAACAGGACAAACATGCTATTAAATGAATAATATTTGACCTAATGTGGATGTCAGAGCCTGGCAGCTACATACATGAAGCATCTCATTTCAGTTATTTCAGCTAAGGGCGCTAACGCTAGCTATTTGGTGATATGTAGTCTGAATTTTTCCTTCCTAATTTAGAAAAAAAAAATGTCATCAATGAGTAAAGCAAAGTTTGATTTTTGTTTACATTCAATTAAACCACTTTTTTGTTCCAAAAAAATCCTACCCATTTGAACATGTAAATAAATATTCATGATTTCACTCACATGTCTGTATCTGACGGGCATACTGAAACACCTGCAGCCTTGCAATTTTCTCTTCTTTATTTGTAATAACGAAATATTGAGCAGTCAACATGTAACCACGAAACAACCAAGCACCCTTTTTTTTTTTTATCAGCATCTTGCTGCCAGCACCTCGTAGCTTCTGTCAATAGATTGATGGAATTGCTGCTCCGGTCTCATTTGACCCCACTGTGGACTGGACTGCCTGCAGACTGACTCATACTGACAGTACAGGAACAAAACAAAATCAGTGACCAACAGGTCACAATGCTGGCTCTCCTTTGTTGCCGTGACACAGCAGCTGTCAGCCTAGTGATGAGTTCAATTTGCTGTGGCCGAGAATAAAAATTAATATGATGAAACAAGATGAAAAAGCAGAGGCAGGGAAGAAAGCGGTGGCCATTCAATAACTGATAGCTTATCAATTAGTAGCTCAGAGAGGCTGTGATAATAAGTTACTACTGCAGACCAGCTGAGATTAGGAGAGTTCACACTTTTGGCCTCCAATGCTTTAAGCACTGTTGGAAGGGATTTCAGAGTATTAGAGGGACATTGTTCTAGCTGCCATGTCATTTCAGACTTAAAAGGTACGTTTTTGGTGCTGTTTGCAAAAATGCTGTAGTTTGTTTCTCAGTTTTCTCAGAGATAGAAATAAACTGTTGGGACTGTTAGCTTAAATTTTCTGTAGTCAGAATATTATAATAATTTTTGGAGCACTTTAAAGGAGTTATCCAAAAGATAACAATTCGTGTTACTAACATTACCCTTGGCTCAAATACTATGTATTAAGTGTACACAAATATATTCACTCACCAGCCACTGTAATAGGTAAGTCTGTTTGTTTCTTAATCAGTCACTTGGTAGCATTATAGCGGGTAGTGGGTAGCGTCCCACTGTGGCAATAAATAGCAGATATGTTTTTGCTGATAAACAATACATTTACACATCTTAAATGTCATGGTTGTTGTTTTCACTGAGAAGTGTAGCTGGACTGAGATTTGTTCTTTTGGAACAAGCTTTGGAAAATTAACACAGTTTTGCTCTTTTGTTTAATGAGTCAAACCATGTGGAGCCTCAGCTACTTAACCCAATCCTCCTCTACAATAGAAGAAGAATAAAAACACTTCCATATAAAGCATTCCTGCAGGTGCATGACAGTATTTCTCCCAAAAAGCATCAGATAAGACAGAAAGTGATGTAACCTAGTGCCAGCTGTTACTTTTAACCTTGAAAGCATCCTCTGCAGTTGATTTTGATTTTTTTTCTTCTTTTCTTTTGACTGGCTGAAATGTGTTGAACTATTTCTTTGGTTTCCTTTTCTAACATTAAACTGAAAAAACTGAAAAGCCTCTGATGACATGTCAGATCTAACTGAGGTGTTTGGCAAAATTGTTAAAGGTTCTGAGAACACAATTTTCACACAAACTGGGAAGTATTACTGAGCTTTTATAGCCTATCTGATGCTTATTATTCTGTTTTTGTACACTGTATAATATTTATGCAAATAACAATAGAGAAACTGCACACTGATATGTACTTTTGCTTTGATTTCTTAATTTGCTTTGTTTTTCTTTTTATCAAATTTTTTCTGTTCATGTTTTATCTGTCCTGAGTTAGCGCTTAAGAGTTTATGAGAAAACATTTAGATTAACATTATACTATTTTATTGTTATTTTAAGTTTTTTAAAAATATTTATTTCATTCAATGTGTTATTGTCTGACTGGTAAGGGAAACATTATGGTTATTTATAGTCATTTATTATTTTTGTTTATTTTAATGTGTTCTGGCAGCTTGGGCAAAGAGTATGATGAGATTTTATTATGTTTTTTGACAGAACTTAAACACTTCAGCTGAAAAATGAGCAAAAACGATGTCATACACATTAAACACAATTTAGACTAACATTATTAAACCGATTGAATAAATTTACCTTTGTACATTCTCTCATAATCACCCCCATCGTGTTCAATCGTGGCCATGCTAACTTCCCGCGTTATTTATGACCTGCCAGTTTTATCCTGTTTTAAACTCAGCTTTTCAAGCTGACTAGTTAGCGCACATCCAGACTTCAGTAGCTTGGCAACAACAAACTCCAGCCACGTTCCTCTTTTTTAGTGTCACCAGGAAACATTTTCAGTCTGCTGCTACTTGGCAGCGGTTCTATAATTGGCTGTGTTCTGATCTGTTATTTATCCCTTTTATTCTTTTTGCTCCATTTTCCCATTTTGCTCCAATTTTTCTAAAGGTTTTAAATGCCAAAGAGGTCAATATGTCCCCTTACCTGCTTGTGCTTTGTGCTTTTGTTTTTTGAAGCTGATGTATATTCCAAGTCGAGGCTGCTGCTTCACTGAAAGAAAAGCATTTACTGAATATCAAAACGCACATTAGTTTCGGTTGTAGAAGTATTATAGCTGGTATTTTAAAGTGCATTGAATCACTAAATACTAATGAAGTTCTAAAATCCATTCAGCATGTGATCATGTAATTTGATTAGATCATACAATTTTTTCTCATTTCCTCTCATTTGACCACAGACACTCAGTTTCAGATGATCCAGCGTGTGAGTTATAATGTTTAAAGTGTCCTAATCCAGTATTTGTTGATGAAAGCATTTTCTTGCAATACATTAAGTATCTTAATGGTAATGGGTATCAATTGATGTTGGCACGTATCGATTTCACGGGCTTCATTTCACAATTGCAGAGTCTTAGGGAAAGAAAAAAGCTGTGGAAGTGAGAAGCAGTGAGAAAGAGAGAGAAGCCATTTAAGCCTCGCTACACTTTTCTTACAATCGATAAAATTCCATTTACAAAACAAGAGGTTGGTGACTCAGTTAATTGCTTCATGAAAGTAATCAGCCAACACAACATCTATGTGGTTAAAGCACCTGCAAGAAAAAAAAAGGTACATTGGGGCATCACTAACAGGGCTGCTTGACTCGGGCCTTTCTAAAGATTCCTGTAAAAGCACTAACACTCTCCCAGATGCTGCAGTGTTGCAGAGCAGTTACAAAATCTAATAATTACAGTCATGCTTTTTTAAAATTTAATATTTACAGTGTACCAAAACCAGCAAATAGAAAGTTGGAGAAATGCATGTCGCTCTGAAGTACAAAGTCACATATAACCGCTCACAGAAAACCAAAGTAGTTACTTATTTAAATAGCACTTGTAAGTGTACTGTTCCTTTTATTTCTCATGATACACTTACTGTTCTATAATTGAAACAAGCAACACCACAGGGGACCAGAATCATTAAATATAGAGAAATTCCCTCTATTTGAGTTTTAAGAAAAAAAAACTAAACCACCGTTGCTTGAAAGCAAAATATCTAGCAAAACGTTTCATTTTGCATGTGTGCTCATTCTTTGACTTTTCCAGAAAAAGAGTTAATGTGCTGAAGCGGAGATGGAAGTCCGAAGTCATTTACCTCTGACTGATCAGGTGTTTCCGCTGATAGAATCATTAGAATTGTAATTTTTTTCTACATTTCTGGACAGCATGTAACATTGCCAATACTAGTTGACAAGACAGAACAATTGCAACTTGCTCGATTGCAGCACGTACCTGAAAATCTCTCTCCAATTATCTGAGCTGTGTGTCCAAGCTAGTTTGTAACCTCTTCTTCCTATTTATTGCAGCAATGTACAATGTCGGCGTCTGATGAAATTACACTTTTCTCTGTCTCGTTGATTCACTCAAAACCATGGAAATATGACTAATTTATGTCGTCTTTTTTTCTTTTTTGCAACATTTTAATGGTTTGCTCAGAAAGGCATCTGTTGTTTATGTCCAGATTTACTGTATTTGGCTTCTTCTTTATCTCACGTCAATGATGTGAGGTAAAATGGGACACAAAGGTAACTACTGCAGGCGCTTTGAATGCTGTCGATACACCTCATTTAGTACTTGCTATGGAAATGGGACAAATAAATTCTTTAAGGGGCGTGAAAAGATCTGAATTGGGCCATTCATACCGCCATGAAAAGGTCGATATGGGTTGCATTCGTCTGCTGTGTGAGCGCAGTCCTATGCACACCAAGCCTGCAAAATATTGTAGGCTCTCCTCAGCATAATGCTGAGGAGACTTTTTTCCACAGTCCGGGCAGGAAAGCCGTTTAAACTTGATTGGAAGATTGATAAAGCTAAATAGAGGAAAATCCTACAAAGAATTAATGGTCTGCACAGGAAACGAAACCGGATCAGACGTTCATTTTCCTGAAGGACAGGGATGTCCAAAGTGCAAAGTGTGGCCCGGGGGTCATTTGTGACCCTTAGATTGATTCTTTCGTGACCCCAAACTTAACTCTTAACTGCGAGTTAAGAATGATGCAGGTGGTTGATGCAGCTGGAAACTTTTTATTTTTAATTTGTGTAAAATTATTACCAACATAATTTTCTTACAATGGAAAATGTTAAGTACAACAAAAAATATTCACCATTTTATAATCCAAATTTTATAATGAGATCCACGTTTATAAAGAGACTTTTACTCAAAAGCTGCATCCAAATCAGCTTTCATTGAATTTCTTACAGCACTTTGAAAGATCCTGTTCTTATAACTGAGGATAAATTTGTTCAGTCAAGCCCAAAACAATTTGAAAACTATTTTTCTTTCTTTAATGCAGCAAAATTATTTTTCTGTTTGGCTCTATGATGAGTAACATCCCTTTCCAAAAAAAAAAAACAACAAAAAAAACAATTAGATGACTTTATTTGAGTGATTTTAGCTTAATTTTCACTTTCTCTGCCTGCTAGTACTTCGGACTCAACAATTTTAGTCCATGCGACAAAAAGTGTGGACACCCCTGCTGTAGGACAATGATCCCAAACAAGCTGTAGTTGTGTGAAGCTGGCAGAGAGAAGACATGCAGGTGCACTGTAATTGCAGTAAAATGCAGTTTTGCAAAATACAGTGTATTTGATTTTTATTTGAAAATGTTTCATAGCTGTGTTCATCCTAATTTTTGTTCTCCTTCAGCGTTATACAGTACTACAGAAAACATGTGGTGGCTATAACATAATAAAATGTTAAAAAGTCCAAGAAGTTTGAATAACCCTGCAAATAACGGCAAAACCAGCTGAATGTTAACCACTGGATTTCACAACAAGCCCTTACAAATACGCTGAAACATTTCAGAGTGGGCAGTTCTGTCAAATCAAGAGCAGAGGTGAAGGCTTATTTTTTATGCTGTGTTTTCTGGTTGCTCTATCGAAGAGATGTGTTGCTGAGTTTCATTAAACTTTGCTTAGAAAAAATATTGTGGATAGAAGGAGAACTCTGTAAACATTAGTGGCTCCACTCATTTTTCAAAAAATTTTGAATGCTTGCCAAGAATGCATTCTCAAAAAAACCTGAGAGGGATTAATGTAATTTGCTTCATGAAAGTAAAAGCTACATTCATATTAACAGTTTCCCAGGTGATAGGCACATATACACGGAATAAGTGGAGCGATGTTCTGTTAGCGGTGGGGATTGACAACAAGGTGGGCTGCAAACTTCAGCAGAGCTATGGTCCACTGAACCTGAGTGGTTTTTGTTTGATGGAGTCAGTGGAGCAAAGAGGCGCTTTAGGTCTGCTGGCCGTCAGTCTGACAGCGCACATCACAGCCTGTATGAATAATTGCCTAATGTGAGAGAGAACAGTTTTGCTGACAAACCTGCTGTCTTTGAGAGAAGATCAAATGTTTTCTAACTGCGCTGGTTTTGCTGGATAATTATCAAATCATTGTAAATCACTTCTTTAAGTCGCAATGGAGTTCATTTTCACAGTTATTGGTGATTACCAAGTGATTACATCTACTTTACACATCGTTAGATAAGAACAGTAATAAAAAAAAATCCCATTTGACATTAAGCTTATTGAATATTTCATAAGATAACACATCAGTGTTAGGATCCTCATGAAGGAATGAAGTGATTATCACATTCAACATCATGTTTTGTAGAACCTGATCTGTTCCACTATAATTAATGGACACAGTGCTGTTGGCATTATTGGTTCAGATATTGATCCGATTGCTCATCATTAAACATTCTCTATGTGCCTTGTCGGCTCAACCATCTTAGTTGTACATTAGATTGATTTTGTTATGTGTTTTTAATCATGCTTAGAGACAGTATAACTCCAAATATTTTTGAGACTGCATCTTGATGCATGATAATTCAACTGCAGATGGAAGATGCATGGCTTATTCTCTGGGCTGTTGCATTGGTTCATATAGCACCCAGGTAGAAGCATTATTCTGCACAAATGTGCTTTTTAAAAACTTTTATAATAAGTAAGATGTAGAAAAGTCTATTATTGTGTTAGGGTGTAGATTAAATATCAGGTGTGGAAAAGAAAAAACAAAAATAGAAGAAAAATGTGAAATGAAGTCATTCTTTTATTTATATATGCCTTGACCTCATATTCTCCAGTGTAATTGCAGGTTTTAAGTGGTGCAGAGAGACATTTTAATTTAGCAATATCTAATGATCAGTCATTTAAGGAGGGGTTCACATTCCAGGCTCAGGGCCTTTGATGCCTTGAAGTTGGACTTGTGTCTATTTTAAAAGCTCCTGATCTTTCCAACACTCCTCCTTGAGACTATCAATACAACAATGCTTTTATATTATACCATTTACAACCATTCTTTTAAGCGTTGGACTGAGAAGCAGTTTGTATTATAAGCCCATTAGATGCACAATTTCACCAGGTGTTTGCTAAATGCTGCTGCCGCTAGTCTGGAGGAGCTGAGAGAAGCAGAGGTGCTCTCTGAGACTAGAAACTGCTGCTCCCAGGAGGAGTTCTGGGTGAATATATGTAATATAAAATATCCATAGGTATGTATAAAATGTGGTGGTGCAACACAATGACCCCATAAGACTCAGTAAATTGGGTGAAGCATGAAAAAGAGCTTCATAAAAAATAAAATATTGGTGTCTACAAATATTAAAATCACAACAGAACCTTGAAAACTCGTGTATGTTCAGAAAGATCTTGCTATTTTTCAATGAGCAATAAATGACCATGGTTGTCCATAAAACAGCAAAAAAAGAAAATTATGTACATGTATTCCACATTAAGAAGATTGACATTTTTTCACCTTCATAAAAATCCCTTCATTAGAAAACCCCCAGCTTACTTAACTTTTTTAATTGTTTAGACACAAAGTAGATTGATAGCAAACACACACACACAAACACCCTCAAGCACTTTATTCCTTTACTGGCAGCCCACTCTAGACAATCTGTTACTGTTGTGAATAATTTATTGTTTTCTGTCACAGATACAACTAACTGCTGTCTGTTGTTTGATTAACCTGCTGATTTGATGGACCAAGGACGAGTTTTCTGTCTGGTTTTAATAAACAAAGCCTGTGGGTCGCTGCTTGGCACAGCGTGGTACTCTCAGCTAGCACATCCTGCTTACACACAGAGCCAGAAATTAATCATAGTGAAGCTTTGTGTTCTCTCTAAGTTTGTTTCTAATTCAGATTAATGTATTATTAAAACCATGCTAGTTTAATTAACCTCTGGCATTACATTTTACTAATGGTTTAAAGGGAGAATTTCCTCTTTATGTAGTAGGAACCTGCTGCCTTTGGAGGGATCCTTTTAAAACGGGGTTATTGTGTAAAATTGACTTTTTAATATTATGCTATAATGTTATCCCCTCATCAAAACCATACCTGGAGCGTTCTTTGATTCTTTCATGCATGTTTGAGGAATCCTTCAATCTCCTGTGGCATCTGGTCGGGGGTGCCTAAACACTTTCACTCCCAAAGCACCACCTATTTCCTCAAAGCTCTTCCTTGGAGCTGCAGTTTACACCCGAGCTTCCTCCTCACAGAGCACCGCTCCCCCTCTCAGCTCCTCCAGACTAGCGTCAGCAGCAACAAGCAAGCACCTGTTGGAACTCCACATCTAATGTGCTTATAATACAAACTGCTTCTCAGCCCGAGGCTCCAAAGAATGATATATAGAGTTCAGTTCACTTCACTTCACTTTATCTTGGTAAATTATCAACATTAAACCTAGAAAACAAAAAAACAATAATAAACAACAATACAGTGTTTTTATAAGAGCCAGAGGTAACAAGGTTGCATAATTACTCCAAAGGTAGATATATAAGGAAGAGTTTAGATGCTAGCGCCTTCTGGAATAGTGCTAAGGTACTTTCCACAGAGCGCATTATTGCATAGTAAGGCTAAATGCTGCCTTACTATGACAGGTTTAAATGTTTAATAATTAAATTTGATAAATTTTAAAAAACTGATTAAACAGTTTTTTTAATGACTTGACTTAAAATATCTGCTTAGGTGTATGGTATAAAATCTATTTGATTACATTTAAGCAGTGTCTTTTTTGGTGCGCCAAATGTTCCACCTCTCTATAATCTCATACAGATAAAAAAAAAATCTCTGTAAGCACTTATTTTATAAAGAGTCATAGTTGTTATTTTGAGACTATTGTCAATCAACTGCAAGATGTGCATGAGAAGGCTCTGTGCTTTGAGGAATGTTTAGCAGGAAAACCTGCTCTCAGCAGTCATGTGGAAGCAATTTTGATATGTCATCTCCCAAAACACAGTTGCAGACCATCTATTCTCCTTTGAATGGCTGTGATATTCCTTGACAGGCGCACCATGACAAAAAATAAAATAAATAAAATAAAATAAAATTAAATAAATAAATAAATAAAAAGGGCCATCGTTCAAGCCTGGAAAAGATATTTCTGCAAAGGTTTGAGGAAAGCAACACAGATCAGAGGTGCTGACCTCTAAATGCTTTTGAGTAATTGGACAAGGATGTGTAGACTCAACCTCACACTTTACAGAAGGACTGCAGGGTTGACTGAGCCATATATGTTTTCAGTGGCTCTACACTGATGCGAAAGGAACTATCCGCACTCTCCTGTGTGCGCTGCCTGGAGTTGTACCTCATTACTGTTCTAAGATTTCATGTCACAAAAAAGGCTTTGAACTGTAACCTCACCTGATACATTGGGAAAAAAATGTTTACATGATTGGACTTTGATCATTCTATTAAGGTGCGCTTTTACAGGGTGACTCCAGAAGCCCCCACTATTTGATCAAAGTTACGGTTCCTTGAACATGGAAGCAGAAGCTACTTGTGAATAATTCACTCTGCAGTTATCATATCAGTGTATAAAAAAACAAGCCGAGATATGAATCACAAAATAAAACCTTTAATGTCTGCAGCCATGTAGTGAGTATGCAGCTGAGAAATATTTAATAGCCTCACTTTATCGTCTCACACAGTGATCATTAGACTAACTGGATGATATGTGTTGGAAACTGCAAGCAGGTCATGCGTTATGAAGTTTAAAAAGTGACTGTAGTGTCACTTGGTCACATTTCAGTCCAAAAAACACAGTTTTTGCTTTTGTTCCACAATAAGCTCTAAAATAGATTTTTAGTCCTATTAATGATAGTTAACATACAAGCTTTATTACAATAATCACAATAAATACTACCGACTCCTTGAATATACCCCTCTATCTCCAGTAGACAAAAGCAGGGTAGGTCCATGAACACTCTCTAAGACCTAAAGGCAATTTGGAGATACATGCATGTTGGTAAACCAACATGGTTTGAACTGTGGGAGGAAGCTAGAGTATTTGGAAAAACCCATGCAGGCATTGGGAAAACATCCAAACGCCATGCAGAATCTTCTAACCAGGTTTAAAACCCAGGAACTTCTTGTTAAAATCTTATTTACTTCATAAAAAAAAAAAAAAAAACACTAAACCTTTATTTTGTGTATCTAAACTTTCTTTTTCTATAAAAATCCCTCTCGAATTATTCTGGCATATACATTTGGTCAGATTTAATATCAGACAATGAGGTAAAAGATTTTGTTTATAGTGTATGTTTCTGCAGTATTTATTTTCACTGCAGATCTCAAATTAGTGCTATTGAAAGAAAGTGAACTTGGAAAATGTTTACGTTGTTTTTTGCTTAAAGTATGCAACTTTTTGCTTATTGCCTGCACTTTTTAATGTGTATTTAATCTAGCCACATCAAGCAATTATAATAGCCCAGCATCCATTCCTGTGCTAGTAGCAGTAGCCTAAACATTTACCTTGTCTTGAACTTCTTCCAAGCAACTGCTGTAGGTAGAAACAATGGCCATGTTAGATGAGAAGGCACAATAATGTGTGTTTGGGTGTGTGTGTCTACTATAAATGTAGATTCACAAAGTAATTATTTTCAAGTTAACAGGCATTGGGAAAACATCCAAACGCAATGCAGGATCTTCTCCTTAAAAAGAGCACCAAAGATAGTTGAAAATATCTCCTCTGTTGCAAATGAGAATTAGTTTAAACTAATTTTTTTATATAACAATTGTCTTACATAGCACAGTGTAATTATTGATAAAAGAATCTTTACTGTTTACTCGCTGCCTTTATTATTTTCTTCAACAGCCCTCTCTTTGTGGCCATGCTCCTTTCTTAGTATTGTAATAATGCACACACTCATCTCCCCCCCTTATTCTGCTGACTCTCAGCAGGACAGGGATTAAAGCCTTGGTTTAAACCTTTCCAATGCTGCTGGCTTCATCCTCTGTGCCAAGCAGAGACTAAAATGAGCTTCTGGAAGTTAGATTATCAGCCCCATCTCCACTCTCCATGCAAAGCTAATACTTAAGAGGAACTCATTACACTGTAAATGTCATCTTTAAGGCAATAAGTCAGACACAGTGCAGCACAATTTTTCTCCAGAATGAAAGCAGCATCTTGTTGAATCCTTAAAATCTATTTTCTGCAAATCAGTTAGAATGAAGTATGTAAAGTTCAGCTGGAAAATATTTGTGCATAAAAGTTTCATCTCTCTGCTCTACATTACAGACTAGCTTAAGTGTGTGTAATTTCTTTGAGAGAAGAAATACTTTGTTCAAATGTTTACTTTTCACACTTAAGCCACTATTTGTGGGGAGAACAGCTAAGTGCAGTTATTTACTGGAAAAAAGAGCGTTATTAATTTCTCCAAAAGCCTCAGATAACCCTAGAAATGTGACAAGATATGCTGTTGGGGACTTTTGTGAAAAGACGTTTCTGTAGGGGTCTGGATACTTGCTAAACTTAGCAACAAAAATTCAGGTGCAACAGTATGTTTTTCATTATGAACATTATTGTAAAAGGTGAAAATGTTACTTAACCCTCCCACAGCCCTAAGAGACGGGGTTCATTGGACCCTGCAATCTATTTACCCTGTGCGGGTCGCAATGCACAGCGTGCGGTTTCAGGAACTGTCAGGCTGATGGGACACTCCCGTCGCTCCCCTGTTGTCTGACCGTGACATCTACTGTGCTCCTCCTGAGCGTCGCGCTAAAGCTGCAGGAGGAAAAATGCAAATTACCCAATAAATCCCACACAATAATATGATGCAATTTTTACATGCCTTTCCAGGTTTGTAGCTGATATAAAATGAGGTCAAATTAATTTAGTCATGAACTCTAACATCTGCCATTGAAAAATTCTAGATCAATAGTCCCTTACTTTTAATCGAGTACATCCCTAATATTCATCCATCTTTAGTCATTTGGATGTACTGAATCAATGTCAAAAGTGGATGAAACTAAGCAGTGTTATTGCTTCTTTAGTGTATCAAGTGACCATGTTTGTAAAAAAAAAGTGGAGGTATCGTAATACTTGAAAAAATGAAACACTGAAATTTCAAATGAACCATGGTTGTCAGTGGTGCTATGCTCAGCAGATAATATTGTCAATTTGCAGTATAAGGTATATAGGAAAGCAGGATAACAGGCAGCATATAGTGATTTCTTCACACTGTGAATCATACAAGTTAATATTCTGGGGAGTAGAAAGAAAAATGTGGCACTTGCAATGGATATTATAATGCACATACCCTTTGATATCAAATATTAGCTAATGTCTGCAGGCTGTCAAAAGAGATATATAGTATATGTATGTATACATGCAAATTCACAGAAGTGATGCTCATGATCCAAGCATTTCTTGGCTGACACACTGACTTCCTGGATTCTTGCCGTCAGCATGATGTTTCCAGGCAACCAGTGGAGACTGTGAGGATCCAAGAAATGATGTGTTAATTAGTGAGTGTAGAGGTGTTGATAGGAGATTTCATTACCCTATTTTTTGACAGAGCCCGGCTGTTTCTTCTTGTCAACAATCCTTATGGCAAGGCAAGGGAATTTTATTTGCATAGCACATTTCAGCGACAAGGCAATTTAAAGTGCTTTACATGATTCAAAAGGAAATGAAACAACAACCAAGAGAACCGACAGCATTACGTTGCAGTGGCAAAATAGAGGAAAGCAATGGTTGGAAAGCAGACTACACTTTCTAACGTTCCTGTCATTATTAAACAAAGGCAGCTCTAAGCAAATCAGTTTTTAGACTTGATTTAAAGGAACTCAGCATCTCGGTTGTTTTGCTTTTCTTAAAGTAAAAAAAAAACCTGAATGCTGCTTCTCTATTTCTGGTTCTGTTTATGGGGATGCAGAGTAAGCTAGAACCAGAAGACCTGAGTGGTCTGGAGTGTTGGTACAATGACAAACCCAATCATCGTGTCTATTTATATAACAAACAGAGCAAATAGCGTGATATCCTCAAATACCTGCACTGTTTGCAGCATCCATGTTAAAATACCATCGACTGAAGGTTGGTGGTAATTTACTTGCACTGCTGACTTTACAAACAACAGGGAAAGGATGTCACAGAAATTATAAGTCATCTTCCAGTTACCTCTGCTTGTTACATTTGCAAATGGATCCTCTAATCTAATGAATTGTTAAACCATTTCAAAGTCATGTTGTTGAGGGGATCAAAGAAATTATCAAGTGTTTCGCACAGTTTCGTACAACTGTATCTCATCTGAAGCAAAGATTAATGCAGCAAAGTGCAAAAGAATACCATTTTTGAATTGTGAATCTGCTGTGTTTGCATCTGTTTGTATTTAAAACAATCTGCTCAATAAATAAAATTAACCGTGCAAAAAAATAAAAAAATCAGGAAATTACAGATTTGCATATTTACCCCTAAAGGCTATCCAAAGACAAACTAATACACTCAACTACAATTTCAGTCTTTTGAAGATGACAACTTTTAGCGTGTTTGGTAGCATTACCCAGATTAAAATATATACTTTCTGTTCTCGCTGGTCATCAACTAAATTACCTGGACTAAACAGAAAGCCAACATAACCTATACTGATATTTTTCCTGAATTTCACAGTGATCTATTTAGTAGCTGCTGAATGAAGAAAAACTCTGTAGTAATACAGTAACAACTGAAAAGGAGAAGTTCACTTACAATTTGCTGAAAGTTGCTGATGCCATTAATTATTACCCTGCCTTCCTTTTTTATTTCAGTACCCAGTAGGAGATAGCTATCCAAGCGTTTACTGCACGATGAGCAGTCAAAGTCACAATTACGCTTGTGAAGATAATGAAATTTTATAGTAAGGATAAAAGCTTTTTTGGTCATCACTCTGTTTTTTTGCACAACTATTACATACAGTGGGGAACTCAGTAGATAACATTGTGAAATTGTGTTTGTGTGTGTGGGGGTGGGATTGTGGAGTCTCATAAGGCTCATGGCAGCATGCAAAGCTCTCAGTGTCTTCATCTTGGTGTTATGTGATGTGACACGTATAGTGGTTTCCACTGCCTGCCTGTGTACTTGTGCCTCTTCTCTGAAAGTATTATTAATTCAGATACCACTTGAGTACCCGCCTTTTCTCCTCCCTTTGCTGTCTCGCTGAAAGATCTTTGAAAGGGAAAGATGAAAAAATGGGAGCATAATTAGGTAGGCAGATTTCCAGGATCATAGTAATTGAAGCTCTGCTGTCGTATTACAAAATCTAATTGGTCTTGGATTACAGAAGAACAGAGGGACAGTAGGCAGCCACTTCCCAGAGTATGGCGACATTCAGATTTCTTGCTTTCATCTCAGCATGCTTTGACTACATCATAAATTGTCATGTGAGAAATTTCTTCAAATTTCTTCTTTCACCTGTGCTGTAACTTTAAATGAAGCCATGACCAGGCAATAAGAAATTATCAACTTAACATTAAAGTCCATTGTGCCATACAAAAATGAAATCATGTATCGCTCAAAATATAAAATCCTGGTTCATAAAGTACAGAACAAGCACCACTGATGGTACTTTGGACACCGTTAGCAGTACTCAGAATAAAGTTTTACAGTGTATTGTAAAGTTGAAGCAGAACCAAAAGTGCCGGGAAGCAGCACTCAAGTAGATGGGTTAATGATGAAGATAATGGAAAACTTGCAGGTAGGGCACAAGGAGAACAGGATATGGAGCATGGGCAGAGTAGCAGAATAAGCCAGCGATGAACAATGAGCTCAAATACCGAGGCAAGGGTGAAATGAGAAAGGGTCCCGGTGAGCTAATCAGAAGGGATGTGGAGCATCTGTGGCAGAATGAGAGCAGGTAAACTGAGGGAGGGAGACTAATTAACACAGCCAGGGCTGAATATGACAACAAACAAAACAGATCTGTTGTCTGTGTTTGTCCAAGGAAAGCTTGAGATGCTTCAATAAGAATGGCTTCGACTAATTTATTGATTCAAGCCATAGGTGAAAAGTCATCTTACCACCTTTTATGGTCTTTGTCTACATTCATTCATTTATTTTGCATTATTCAAAAAATACCAACACCTTGGCATGCCTTGTCTTATCATGTTAACATTAATTTTTTCATTGTGTGAAACAACAGCAAGCATAAACAAATAATTATGAACTGTAACTATTCCAATATCCGTGAACATCTCTGGTGAATAAATCAATAATAAATGGGAGCCCATGTTCATCACTGTCTATATGCAGCCTGTAACTTATGGAGCCACTGTGCGATAAGGATTGTTCACAAAACTTGCATCCCGAGCTTCAAGTGAAGCCTTTGGAGATTCAGTCTGTGTTCTTGAGTCTTTGGACCTCAGTTTTAGAGCTGCAATTCAAGTCAGGTCTCAAATCTCTAGAGCTTTAGTGTGACTCACAATTTGAGTTTTTAGAGCTTTGATCCAAGTCCAGTGTTGAGTCTTTAGATCTTGACTGAGATTCAAATTTTGAGTCTTTAATGCTTAAATCTGAGGTTAGTTTTGACTTTTCCAGCTTTCAAGTCAAACATTGAGCCTTTGTCTGTGCAATTAAAGTACAACCTGTGCCCAAATCTTGAATATGAATCCTCATCCCAGCACCTGACACTAACATGTAATACAGAAATCACCTTGTTTACCAGAACTTCGACTTCACCTCTATATGACTCGCAACACATGATAAAGGATACATATACATCTAACTCAACGGGAATAAAGAGATGTGGTCTGTTTCAAATTAAAATATGTTTTGATAAATGAAAAATTTGTGCAGTCAAATGTTTCATGTATCTTTTTGCACAATAAACTGAATGGTGATACGACAAATAATCTGCATCACCTGACTATCTGTAGCTGTCGATTCATGGCTTCAAAAACATGAAACATTTTGTTGTTGGTATTTTGAGAACATGCCTTTGACTGAAAGTATTTCACAAACAAATTTTTTAGAGGATTGAGTTTCTAATATTTAACTTTTCAAAGTTCAGAATGTCAGAAGTGATATTCCCAGCAACCTAAAGATGCTCGCCTGGAGCAGAACTCTGTGACGGGCTTCAGAGGTCTGGTAAAGGCACCTCTCTCACTTGCTTACTACTGAAAATGTTTTTATTTCTAAGCTTGTAGCTGTGCCTCAAAAGTATTTAAGAGATTTTTCCACATATGCAAAAGTATTCCCGGAGAACTGTAAACAGACTTTGATATGGAAAGTCACTCTGCCTCCTAAAAAGCATTTAAGGATCTTTCATAATCAGAAATTCCTTATGAAATTCATATTGTCCTTTTATTCTTTGTTTGTTCTTTACGATAAAAGTCAGAATAAGAACCTTTTCCTTGTGAAGGGCATTTTTTCACCTTTTGTTTTGTCTGCCATTCCTTGAACAAGCACATACATGCACACCATGTCAAGTGCTAGCAATGCCAGCTTCTTGACAAGTAAATGAAAGGTCCCATCGTTCATCTTGTTTCTTCCCAGGTGACACCACTGTCCCCATTCTGTCACCATCAAAACGCTGAGCAAGATGCAGAGAACCTCAAAAATGGTCCATTATGGGCTGCCAGGGGGAGCACAGACACCATTAAGGGATAGTATTGGTTACGAATAATGCATGTCTCCGGTCTCATTCTCATCTTGTCTGAGGGAACCGGGACAGCACAGAAATACGTCGACACAGAAGAGACCGTGCTTTCTGAATAATGCCCTTAAACTCATAGACCAAGACAACCATTCACGAGAGACAATAAAGTCAAGAGCTTGTCATATAATTCCACCTGTAAGTCATTTAACAACTCAAATATAAATGCGGTGTTGTTAGACAGCACACCACATTTGTTTTCTGACCAATTTAACCACAGAACAACCACCTTTGCTGTTTGGGAGAATTTTAATATTACAATTCCTTAAAAAAAAAAATTAAATAGGGAAGTCCTCATCGGTCGACTTACAAGCTCAGAAGTTGCTAAGGTGCCATCAGAGGGGCCCAAAAAGATTTCTGATTTCCCACACAGAATGCAGATCTTAAAACTACAGATAGTAACATCCTTATAAAATTAATCTAAGTGCAGAATCCCGAGGTGGAAGGAAAATGATCATAGTCTTTAGAGTAAAAAAAAAAAACTTCTAAAAAGTGTAGTGTTTATTTTTCATTTAACCTTTATCCATTCTGTGATCTGTAATCACAGCTGCAAGTCTTTTGGGGTATATCTCTATCAGCTTTGCCTATTTAGAGATTCAAACTGTTGTGAATTTTTCTTTGCAAAACATATCATGTTCAATCACATCGCAACGGTTTTCAAGTCTAGTTGCCACAGATTCTGAATAAGGTTTAGTCTAGACTTTGGGCCATTTTGCTAGAAGATCAACATTCACCTTAATGTTAAAATTTTAATGACCTGCATTAGGTTCACTTCCAGGATTTCTCGGTATTTAAAAGAGAAGCAAACCCGCAGAAGAATGCAACTTTTCTCACACATGGCCAAAAGTGTCATTTTGGTCTTGTTTGTCCAGAGCACATACTTCCATGTGTTTGCTCTGTCCCTGACATGGCCTGTGTCAGACTTTTTATGACTTTATTTAAAACAGTTTCCTTCTCCTTGCTTCTTTTCTACAAATGCCATATTTGTTGAGGGCACAATTAATAATTTTCCTGTCAATACATTCTCCCCCCTGAGATTTTTCATATTCTTCAGCTCCTCCAGCATTATGGGTTTCTTCTCTAATTAATGCACTCCTTGTCATTTTGACAGCTATGTCTTGGAAGACCTGCAGTTGTGCCTTACTTTATCCATTTTCTGATGATGGATTGACCAATGCTTCCTGAGATGCCCAAAGCTTGTTGATTTACAACTTAACCATTACCTGCCTGGCGTGATCCTTAGTCTTTATTTGGTCTTCATTTGTTGAAGGACATAATACAAATGCACGTCACACTTTTCAAATTTTTATTTGTATTATTTTTTCTCCACTTCATTACTTAAAATTGTTCAAAACAAATCCCAAAGGAGTTTGTGGTTTTAATATGGAAATGTTTACACAGCTCTGAAAAAAAATTAGGAGACCACTGCACTGAACCCCGTTGAAAACCTCCTGGTTATTCCACCAAATATTGATTTCTGAACTCTTCCTGAGTTAAAACATTAGCATTGTTGTTTCTAATTGAACACAAACTTGTTTTCTCTGCATTATTTGAGGTCTGATAGCACTGCATTCTTTTAGTTATTTTGATAATTTCTCATTTTTTGCAAAGAAATACAACATTTTTGCTTGAAATGTCAGACATGTCAGTATGTCATATGATAAAACAACAATGTTCATTGTACTCAAACATATACCTATAAAAAGTAAAACCAGAGAAACTGAGAAACATTTTAAGTGCTCTCTTAATTTTTTCCAAAGCGGTATACTGTATGTATAAAAGCAATTAATAGATTTGTGTGAGATTGCGTTTAATGAGTAATGTAAACTGAGAAATATGAGGGCCAAGCAAAACACATTCTGTCAAAATGCTTTACTGGTTGGCTTACTAATAAACCATGTAACTAGGAGTGCTTAATACCTGGGAAAATAATATTAGTGGTGCTTTAGTAGCTGGTTCACGATGAACTGGAAGTGGCTCTCCAATCAACTTGTGCGTTGAGCATCATTCTGCTGCCAGTGACATCAAAGATTTAATGAGCACTCAAATTAAAAACAGTAAGTGAGGAGGAAGTTAATAGTAGGGAAATATTTCTCCTTCAACATTCATATCTAATGTTTTCTCAGAGGGTTCCGTCCGTAACATCGTAAAGTTTCTGGCCTAGTGTTAATTTTATGTTCACACTGTGTAAAAAAAAAAAAATCAGCTTGCCAAGAAAAGTATCTCTGTAACGCTTGAGCTGCACCACATTATCTCAACTATAATAGATTTCATAAAGAATGTTGATAAAGAAGTCTATTTCTGTTTAATTAAGATCACAATCCCAGATGGGTAAATTTCTTTGTTTTTGTTGCTCTCTTCAAACAGTGAAACACATTACACCACAATCATAGCATCCATGTCTCATGTTCAAACCTGTAATCTAGATCATTATCAGCTGGCCTTTGCTGAGCACCTGACATAATGTCAGGAAGAAGCAGGACCTCGCTGATAAACAGCTGGATGAACATTCTGATGGAATCTGTGATGAAAGGGAGCAGGATCAGGCCCGTCCACTTTCCTGTGCCTGGCAGTCTTGAGATGTTATCGCGAAACTCTAAAGTCTTGCTCTTTTAATGTGAGATGCCATTAAGTTCTGAGGGGTTTATGTCTTTTTAATGAGAGAGCTAAATTGCCTTCATACGCAGTGATTTTTGTGCGAATGAAAGCCTTGCAGACGATGAATGTCAAACAGACGGCTAAATGTTTCTCGGTACACCGCCGGCCACGGGCATTAGGGTGTCACATTCACAACTGTGCGATAAGGTCGGGTGCACCTTTCTGCTGGAAGATATTTCACTTCTGATGAGCAAAATGCAAATGCATACTGGAGTAAAAGCATACCACGAAAATATACACAGCTCTCTCCTTTTGATCAAGAATGTCTAGACGCCCGCATTCTGCAGAAGATGAGTCCCCCATGGTGCGCACAACATCCCAGAGATCACAGCCAGGTTTGTGACAGTTTCGGCACAGGACTGAATGTCACTTATTTAATACTCACCATGTATTTTCTAAGAGCAAACATTCCCCAAACACCTTGCTGCTCGTCCCACGTCTCTTTCTGCTGTGACAGCTACAACAGCACCAAGATTAGAAACAGCCATTACTGTGACGGCTCTGAATGCTCTCTTTTGGTAAATGGTTAAATATGATAAGCTGTGCAGCCATTTTTCTTTCATCTAAAAAACTAACCTTATTACAGTGTGGTATATTTTTATGCTTGTTAATTATGTTTTTTACCGATTTATTTCAAAATGTAAAAATAAATTATATTCTTTGCAGTGAAGATTGTTAGAAAAAGCAAACAAAACAAATATCTCACTTTTTCATAGTTTGCATTGCATATTTGCATATTAAGAAACATGTTTTACGCAAGTCTAGACGTGAAGACATCAAACTGACTTTGTTAAACCTAAAGTATCTCCAATTCCACCACATCCTGGTCTGGTACAAATCAACTGCAAGCTACAAGAACACTAAGACAGACCACGCCATACTTACTACCACGACTATCACTTCGGCAATACAGTGTTTCAAATATACAATCAGCTTTAGCCTTTATGTGAAGAAACAGACACCAGGTTCCTTTCTCAGCAGCTTTTCAGTTGCATGAAAGGATGCATGTGAAGGGGATTCTGTAGAGAGCATTGCACCCTGCAGATTGTGCCATTCTATTTCCAAGTTTGACTCATGTTGTGCAGTACGTTGAGAACATGTTTTAGTGGGTGCAGTCATAAAAGAAAATCAGGCACGCAAAATCCAATTTGTGCATCAATTACAGATAACTGCTAACACTCGCTTCTTTATCTAAAAGTTTATTTTATTGTTATTTTTTTGGAGCCATTACGCAGCCATTGCAAAGTTGTATCATGAGCCCTTTTTAGATTTTCCTCCTCATAGTGCTGCTCATTGCTAACCATGATTTGACATTTTGACAGGTCTGCTACATTTATAGAACAGCCTAAAAAGCAAACAGCTTTGCTTGGTCACCCAACAACCAACACAGTCAATCCTAAGACAATTTGGAAGTGTGTGTGTGTATGTCACACACACCTGTGGGCCTACACCAGCAGGGAGTGCGTCCGTGGCAGGCATGGCATTTATTTTTGTGAATTGCCTGAATTGTTTGTTCTTGGTTTGAATGCCTTGACTAAACCACTCAAAAATGTGGTGATAACTCACTTGGATTGCTGCCACTGCAGCCAGCAAACTCATCCTTGCTTATTGTGTTGTGTTTTTATATTATAAAGCACTTTAAACTGTCTTGTTGCTGAAATGAGTTATACAAATACTCTTGACTTAACTTTACAAGGTCCAGAAAAATAGCTTGGGAAGATAAGGATCAAATACATTTATTCATTTATTAATTTTAAGCACTAAGGTGGTTTTGGTCAGGTATTTAGAGATATTATAGCAAGGGGGAAAAGCTATCCTGATTTTCTAGGTAAATATAAAAATGGATCAGATTTGATCGTTTTAATCTTTCACTAGATTAGGTCATGTTTTCAGAAAATTCCTTAGATTTCAAGAGGGTTGTTGTTAAACAAATCGTTCCCCACCTCCTCACAATGCTAATAACCACGTTATTCAAATATGCTGCACCAAACCTTCTAAAAGTCTTGCTATCTTTGCACTGTCAGCACTAACAGAAAATGATACTCACTTCAAATTTGTTCAGGCAAGTATGAAACACATCTCAGCCTCCTGATTTAATGAGCTGCTATAATCAGAGTTGTCTTAATTAACATTTTCTGCAGAATCATTGGTTTTATGACTTTGCAGTTAATGTCTGTTCTTCCATGGGCTCAAGAGCGGAGCCGTCCCTGAAATGGTGTGTGACTCACCCTTAAATAAGGCTCAGAAAATTATTAACAGCAGAGGAATGATCTGTGTAGCTTGTCAAACAAAGTTAATTTTACTCCAACTAGAAATCATGTTTTTTGATCATGACTGAAGCTGATGGACTCTCAGATAGCAAACAAGTAGAGGTTTGGTTGAGGCCATCAACAGAGCAGGACAACGTGGTTCACATTGATTTTAGAAGACTTATAGATTAGGCTTAAGGAAAATTTATTTAGACTAATTACAATATACACATAAATCTCACTAAATTAGATTATTATCAAAAAGTTTGTTTCAGTAATTCAGTTCAAAAAGTGAAACCTGTATATTTTACAGATTCATCACACAGTTCTTTATGATGGTTATGGCTTCAAAAAGAAAAAAAAAATAAATTTCAGTTTATCTAAGACTGATGAAATGATTTTTTTATACAAATGATTGCCTATTAAAGAGTACATTAGTGTATGTTAGTTTATGAACTCAATAATTGTTTACTCTTTTACATATCAGTGTGGTGTGCCACAGACACTTTTACTTTGTGTTTGATCATGAACCAACTTCACTCTTTTAATTTATTTTTATTTACTTCTTTTAATTTAATTGGGTTTTTATTAGTTGTAAGCCATAATCAGCCAGATTAACAGAGATGTATCAATATATGTGTAATAAATACATATTGTATATAAAGGAGTTTCACTTTTTAAATTGAATTATTGAAATACATCAACTTTTCAATGATATTCTTGATTTTTTAGAGGCAGTATTGATCATGTGTGGAGCAAAAGAAGGAAAGTAAAAGCCAGAGCTGTACATCAGAAATTCAATTTTTCACTTTTCTTCAGTCTTCAAAGATATGCATCAAAATTTGAAATGGAGGTAAAAAGATAAAATGCAGGAAAAGATTACAGCTACTGGGACTTTCACCTTGAAGGCTTGTTCTTTGGGTTTTAAAGACTGTAAATGCCAACTCCCCATTTGGATGTTGGAAATAAAATGTTTGTTGTTTGTGTCATAATGAAACCTAAAATTTTAAGTTGTTTTATGTAGATACAACAGAGTCGATGATCAATCTTAGCTACTTATTTACCCCACTCAACTTAACCCATTCATTTGTAGTGCCTCCTGTACCAGGGGCAGCAACACCATTGCCAAGGGGCAAACAATTTAGTCTTGCCTTATCGGAACACTTAGTTGTAACAACAACTCTTCGTTGTTTTAGGTATGTCATTTTCTTATCGTAAAGCTCTGCAAATGAGCACTTATTTCTTCCTTGTAAAGCAGATTGTATAAAAACTTGCCACATTGAAACCTTTACTACAGAGTTTTGGAAAACCTCTTTGTGTAATTGCATTTATATTATAAGACACACCGAGTAGAGAGGTAGAGAGCTACCAGTCCACATCTGTGAGCAGTTGGAACCTCTATCTGAGGTCTGATCCAGTTTAGCTGAGGGCTGTGCCCCTGGCGTACATGCATTCCCACTAAGCCTGCTGCAGAATGTGAGGAGCTGACGTTCTCTTTGATCGAGTGTCCTGCTCAGATCCTGTTAAAGCAAACAGCAGCACAACTGACTGTCTCTGTGGACTTGTTAACAGTCTTTACAACATTCAAACTTGGGTCTTGAGAAGAAGAAGAAAATTGTTTTGTTGTGCTGTTAAACTTAATCACTGTCTAGATGTTACTGACTTGTCTTTTAAAGAACTGCTGAATGAGCTTTAGCTGTAGCAATGAACAAAACTCAGTTTTGGACTGTACAGAACAATTTGAATATTTGCTTTAAATTATAATCTTTTTGTAATTACTGTGATTGGCTTTCTGAGGTCATTGTACTGCTTCTACTTCAAAGCAGACAGCAAACCCGAGTTGACTTGCCTAGCAAAAGCTTTTGAGTTCATCATCTGAATTTGTGAAGCCTGTTAAGTCTGATTGCCATGTTGGAAGGTGAACTTTCACCTCAGTCTTTTGGTCTGTACTGTATGTATATAATGGCTATATAAATACAAATTTCTGGGTGTTATTTGAACCATAAAATCTACAAAAAACCCTTACATTAGGCATGTAAAAACAAAAAGAGCAAAACCTTTGCCAACAGGTTTTCTTCCAGTTTTGCCCTGTTTTGGCTCATCTTCCCAAATCTCCGACCAGCTTCACCAGCCATTTCTGAAGGAAAAAAAAAAAAAAAAGAATCTCAACAGCATGATGCTGCCAGTGCCAACACTACACTTTTGTGTAACATGCAAAGTACAGTTCAAACAGACAGTTTATGTTTAAGCTAGAAAGTTAAATTTGTACTGACCTGGTCTCATCTGACCAGGCCATCTTGAAGCCTACTGTCTCCATTATTATGTTGTGGAAACTTTAAGTAGGACGTTTTATCTGCATTGTTTTAGCAATGGCTTTCTGTTTGTCAGTGTAAAAAAACAACAGCAGATTCACTCCACGGTAAATGTTTGACCAGTAAACACCAACACATGATCCCACCTGAACTTTGGATATCTACAACTCCTCCAGTTACCATGGAAAAAACAAAAATGACATTAATGTGCTACTTTGAATCTATGACACAAAGCCTCAAGTTATGTAAAATGCATAAACATTAAAATGTGTGGGGAAATTCAAGGTGCATCAACACTTTTGCATTCATGCATAGAGTAAATTAAATGTTTTTATCTGCATAATTTCTTAAAAAGCTCCCAAAACAACATGAATGATAATATTCAGGTATTCCCAAGCACTCGCACATCTTGTCAGTGTAATATCCACACTGTCTTTTAAGTAAATATAGTCACTGAGACTACACAAAGATGAGAAGTCATATCAAATTGTTTTAGAAAAAAAAATCTCACTATCAATATGTTGTCTTCAAGATCCATGAACTGCTATCACCACAGCGATTTACTAGCATCCTTGTGAAAAAAAAGTAATAACCGACAAGATGAGAAAATTGATGAATTCAGTCCTTCAACTGGGAGGCAGTGGAGAGCGACAACACCCTGCATAACAAGAGACAGACACAACAGATACAAGGGGGCTATTGATGAGTAAATCAGCAGCCTGATTAATGTGACAACCTTTAAGAAAAGGTTATGGATCCTGGGGGAACTCTGGTTTCTGCAAAACAGTTAAAAGAAGCAGAATAGGGAAAAGGGCAGGAGTCAAGCAAGGTGTTAAATTAGTAGAATGCTTCATCTATTTTGGTTGCTGTGTCTTCAGGAGAGTACTTCCTTCTCAATGTAGGGCATCTTTTCTCTATTGAGTCAGGATGTTCCATTCTGTAGGTGACAGTCATTTTCATACATTTAGTGTACAGTTTTAGGTCAGCTGGGATTCCCAAAGTTGAGAGAGAAATGAGTATTTTTACTACTTTCTTCAAATTGGGAATTTCAAATCAGTCCCAGAGCAAAAGCAAAGACTTTGTCTAGATTTTATCTGAAGCTGGGGGGAGACGGTCATTATCACAGTGCATGTCCTGTGCTAATATGGGCTACACAGCAAGAAAGAAGCCATTACTCATAAGCAACACTATTTGTCAGATTACAGCTGCAAATGTGCTGAGGGACAAATACCTTAAGGGAGAAGTATTATGAGAAATCAAATAGATGGTGGTTTTATTTGTGTTTTGAAATAGATAATAAATTGAAGTAAAAAGGATTATATGGTTTGAAAAATGAAAAATCATAAACAAGGTTTGTAGACAACATATGTATAAAATGGCTATATAAATGCAAATTTCTGGGTGTTATTTGAACCATGAAATCTACAAAAAACCCTTACATTAGGCATGTAAAAGCAGAAAGAGCAAAGAATATTTCAGCGTTAGTAAAAACAAGTTAGGTGTGTTCCATGGTTTTACCATATTTAAATTAGTGAGTGTGGAGATTCAGGGAAACGCATTCAAAATCACTTTACAACTCTGAATATTACAAAAAGGAGCAACAAGGATAATTCATGAAGTGGGCCATCTGGAGGCAACAAATGTCATACTTTTAAAGTCAGACATGATAAAAAATTACTGATCTTATCAAAATCAAAACTGGTCCAAAAAATGTACAGATCAAATAATAATTTACACCACACTTCATGAGTTTCCAGTTAATTGTAAACTCATGAAGTGTTTCCAATTAACTCATACATGTCTTTGGAGTATGGAAGGAAGCCGGGATACCTGGAAATAGATGAAATCTTAACATAGAAAGATATCTGCCAGCATTTGAGTACCAGATCCTCAAAAAAAAAAATTCTTTCAATTTTCTTGAAAAAAATCAGTTTCCAAGACTTCATTTTCTGCATATGTCAAATTTGACTAAAACAAAAGGAAA